>NC_043012.1:49787891-49802891 GCF_006345805.1 Octopus sinensis | reverse complement strand
TTATGATAATATGATATATAGCAACAATAATTTCTTTAAAAAATGAAACATTGAAACAAAAATGAAAAGAATCACCACGTAAATTGATCCTTCACTTTATAAACTCTCCAAAACATTCCCCTTGCTTTTAGGTTAGGTTCTTCAGCAAATATGGGTCGAATCAATCAAACTTTTAATCAGGGTATGAGGATGATGATGATGACGAAGACGACGGAGCAACGACGCCGACGACGACGATGATAATGATGATGAGAAGGACGACGATGACGATGATGGTAGTAGTTTTTATTATATGGTTATGGATATGTTGGTGGTGGTCGTGGTGGTTAAGACGTGGAAGCCTATACTGATGTGGACGGTGCTGTGGCGGCGACGATAATGACGACAGCATTGGTAGTAGTGGTAGTGGTAGCGTCGGCGGTTGTTGTGGTGATGGTGACTGATGGGAATAATAACGATCACGGTTACACTATCAACGACAATTTCGCTGATAAGATGGCGATGGCGGTGATGATGGTGTTAGTTGGGGTGATGGTAAAGTTAAATTGCGGCTGGTGACATTGTCTGCAATGTTAAAAGAAAGTGATGAATCTTGTGATAATAGTTATATTGTTAATATGTCAGTGCAAGTTTTGTCAAGGTTCCGGGGAACTGTGAGGAATTCGATAATTGTTAGGAGTTGCTTGAGTTACTCGGCTAAATTCATTAGGAATGACACGAATAGCAGTTCGCCGTAATTGTGATATTCTATAAATATTATAGATTATATTTATTTAAAGATGAGGTAACGCCGAGTGAGAATAATTAGGAAATGAACCTGAAATAAAATTGCCTCAAACATATTACACGCTGAATTCATAACAATCGGAATTCTGTTCATATGAATGATGATACATTTAACATCAGAAGTTCCTGCACAAGAATACGCATCTGTGTCAGTGTATATGTATGTTTCTTTGTGTGGAAGTGTATAATCTTGAGCATATGTACCTATAAGTTTATGTGTATTTTTTCCTGGGTAGCAGGCGTTAGTGAAATGGTAAACAGAAATGTACATATTTTCATCATCATATTTTGAACACCATCCAGGAAATTTAACAATGACAAGATACTTCATATCTACTGAATGAAAAAATATACATGTGTATATTCAGCAACCGGTATGTTTAATAAAATAAAACATAAGCACGATACGGAAGTCTCAGTCCTGTCGATTGACATGTTATAAGCATCTGTCAAATACTTTTCAATTCATCTTGTTCAGGGAAGAAGAAGCAAGAACACGTTAGGTAATATAAGCCAATATACCCTACACTATGTCTGAATCAAGACATGATCGTAGCTCGAATTCCTTTGCTCGTATGACATCTTACCAATGCTCAATCAAATGTAAAAAACGAGCACTACACAAAAATACAACCGAAGTTAATCGGTCGCTAGTCCCAATATTCATCAAAGATTTAGTGGCAAGTCGTAGCAATACATAAATTTAAACTACCTCTCTTCTCTGAGATATTGGGAAGATCCTCAAATAATATGAAGATATTTTCAGTTATGAATATTATTATAATCAATACCTTTCGTAATTACGGAAATAAGAATAAGCTTTGCTAATTTTACCTGGGGAAGGATTTTCCTTTTCTCTGCAACATATTCATGATCACTGTTTTTGACATTCATATACAAAACCATTTGTTAAGCATCCTTAATTTCGCTAGAGATATCTTATAACATACGAACAAATACAACTGCAAAATTCAGAAACACTGATACAGAAATACGTGAGAACTTGAAACAGTGGCGCCTCATAATAACTTCTACGTCACAGCATTAACAGCAAATGATGTTTTCTCATCTAGATTCTGCAGATTCCTTTATTGCTGAAAAGGTTTTTAATGATTCAGTTGTTATATCTAGCATATTCATTGAGAAATTCGAGACAACTTCTGTAGCTGTTGGATTGCAAGAGTTGCGAGAAATACACCAATGCAAGAACAAAAGGACAATGGTTTAGACCTTGTTGAGATACATTTACACTTACTGCTGCAGGAGTAAATGATATGCAATTTATCAATTCTAGATCGAAAGAGAATGATGCATTCGGATTATTAAAATCTTAGTGATAATCGATGCGAAAACAAATATCACACTTTCCTCCGTATCTCATCGTGGTCTCATTTCTTCCAGAAAAAAAGAATTACTGATGGCGGGGGAATGAGGGAGAAGGAGGAAGAGTAGAGGAAACAATAAATAAGCAGCAAAACAGAAACAAGGACAATAAGTAGAGGAATGTTAAACGACTCTTTTTCTACTTTGTACTTCAGTTTCGTCCGCTAAGAGAAGAAAGGTAAATATAACTAAAATCTGAAGATCGTAAAAGAATAATATATTCCAATATTATAAATTAAGTGTTTATGCGAATCTTTTATAACATATATGAGTACCCTGTTCTTCCATTATTTCACTATGCTTTCAAATATAGTGCAAGTGGTTGAGGCTATCGCTGACTGGGGTACATTGCGGATAATCGTCAAATGGAATAAGTGATACTGTGCATAGGAGGGTTACTTTACATATCGAACTTTCTTCCAATGGTTTTATTTGATTTACAGCGTCTAGAAACAGTAATGATAAAAATTCAAATCACTTTGCAGCTACGCTGTCGAAGATGGCACGAGTTCATCGTCTTTAACGAATATTTCACAACTAGAAATACAAAAGTCCATAGCTAACACACACGCGCGCACACACACACACACACATACATACATACAAACACGCACACACACATACACATAAACACAGACATACATATCTTTATAATATATATATATATATATATATATGTATATATATATATACATACATATACATATATATACATATGTATATATAGTTTCATATATATATACATGTGCGTGTGTGTGCGCACACACACATGCATACATGTATAACGAAAAAAATCTAAAAAGTACATCAAAAGATCAAAATAAAAATTGTTTCCCTTCGAATGTTCTCATGTTCTTTTGGAAAGTAAATCTAAATTTATAAGGGTAAACGAAAAACCATTCTCAAGAAAACACTACAAAAAATATACAATTCATAATACAGTTCAATCTTTTAGTTTCATTTAACAATTCAATTCCAATTCACCTATGACTACTTTATTAGAAGCAATCTAAAGCTACTTCAAGATACTTTCATTTCCGATGTAAAATACAAGAAAAACCTTTTCAAAAATTTAACAACAACAAAAACAAAAATGACAATGATAATAATAATAATAATAATAATAATAATAATAATAATAATAATAATAATAATAATAATAATAACGTTAAGAAATGAAGGAAAAATCTAGGAAAGTAATATATAAAAGCAAGACGACTCAATAAAGTTTAGTCATTCTTTCTCCTTGTTGCTTTTCGTTTTCCAACTAAAATGGCTTTCCTCTTCAATTTTCTATTCTCGAAAAGAAAAAAAGGAAAAAAAAACATGTATATTTTTGTTTTCGTCTTAAGTGTATTCGTATTTCTTTTTTTTAAATTTGTTTTTCTTAATTTCTGTTATATTTCTTTTTTTCTTAATTTTATGCTAATTGTCTGAACAAAGTGATCCAGAGCCTATTGATAAAAAGATAACAAGCAATACCAAGAACAAGAACAATAAAAATTTATACTCTTTGATATCTTTGTCCAGAGGAAGAAATACGAAAGAAAGAATTATTTTTTTACAATACAACTGAAATAAGTTTAAATTAATAAATATAAAAATTAAAATAATAATAATAATAACAACAACAACAAAAATAATAATAATAATAATAATAATAATAATAATAATAATAATAATATAATAATAATAATAATAATAATAATGATGATGATAACAATAATGATCATAATGGTAATGGTAATAGTAACAGAATCGATCGGAAATTAGTCTAGTATGTTAGATTAATGTTTATGGGGGTGGGGAATGATGGAATGTTAAGAAGTATTCGAATATTAATAACAAATCATTTAGTTAGCAGCCATTTTGCTACTGCTACTGCTGCTACTACTACTATTGCGTCTGCTGCTGCTAGAAGTAATAATACATCCTACTACTTTTAGTGGCATTTAACAAGAACCTCTCGCATGAGGGAGAAACGCATTTTCTAACAAATAATGAAAAAAAGCCGCCAAATATCCAGTATTACCAATTATGATGATGAAATGCTAATACAAATTCTGCTGTAACAATAACAACAATACCAACAACAACAACAACAACAACAATTACTACTACTACTACTAGTACTACTACAAATAATAATAATAATAATAATAATAATAATAATAATAATAATAATAATAATAATAATAATAATAATAATATAATAATAATAATAATAATATTAATAATAACAATAATGATGGTGATTCTAATTTTTGCTACATTATTTTGCCGCTAGCTCTAAAATGAACGACGTGTTTGATATAATCCAATAATAATAAATCCAGCTAAAATGATTTCGTCCGAATTCACACAAGTCGCTCTATTTTTTATGTATATCTCTCCCCATCTTTCTCGCAAACACACACATTCCATGTCTTTCTCTCTCTCATACACACACGTACATATATATACATATATATACATGCCTATTCAGTGATGCATATTCTTGTTGCGCATGTGTTTGTGTGTTTGTTAGTATATGTGTAAGCAAGCATTTTCGCAGAACTCTGAATAGTGATAAAGAGTAAATTTCCACTGTAATAATTATATTAATAATTATTCAATAATTATGTAACAGTTATTAATCTTTTAAAATTCGTCTGAAATATATATGTGTGTGTGGTTATATTATATAAAAAGATGCATGTTTTATATGCATATAAAAAATAAATAAATGAGAGAGGTTACTTCAAATTGTTATATATGTTATTTTATATGGTTATTTTATATAAATGCATACGTTTAATACACAAACACACATACATATATATATATATATATATATATATATATATTATATATATATATATATAATATATATATATATAAATACCTATCTCTCTCTCTCTCTCTATATATATATATATATATATATATATATATATATACAAATATATATTTATAAATATATATATATGCATATTTACGCGCACACATATATACATACATAATATACATACATAGTCTCATACATAGATAACTCACTCACACATATACATACGTTCTAGGGGGGTGAAGATCACAATGATCATAACGATCACATTGAGGATGATAGAATTGGAAGTAAAGGAATAGGAAACAAATAGCGCCATGGACGAGAATCGTAAGGAAATGAAAGCTAAGTTGTTGAGTTTCACTTGAAGAGAAAGAGACAGCCGCAGTAAATAGTCGATAGAATTTCAATATGGTATTTGGTACACTTTGTTATTTTACGATTCCGTGATGCAGCATAATTACAGATCTGGCGCCAACACAGACTGATTCGTTCGAATTTGAAGTAACCTCTCTCATTTGTGTATTTTTTTTTATTTCATTTATTTTTTGCATTTTGATTTTGCAGGCATTCACCATTCAGTTCTATTTCTTTGATTCTTTCTATCTTTGATTCTCTCTTAATCTGTTTCTGTCTTTAATTTACGTCTCTCTTTCTTTTCTTAACTGTTTTTTTTTTTGTTTATGTCATCATTCTTCATTTCATTCATTTTGTCTGTTTCTCTACCAACCCCCATGTTTTATTTACTTCTTTTTGTTTCTCTATACATTTTTTCAGATATTCATTTTTCTTCTTTCATTTCCTTTTATACTGTTTAAGATTTAAACACCTGTCTCATTTACAAAATGCAAAAAAATATATATATACACACAAATATAAAATCACAAAATCGAAACGTTACATCTTAGAATGTATTCAAACGAAGAGAATTGAGTAAATAAATTGTAAATTTAAATAAATTTTCTATTTCTTCAGAAAGTGGGTCAATAGGTGAACTGATGCGCTCACAGGAATGAAATACGTGAAAACTCAATGAGTAAGTGAATAAGTAAATAAATAAAACGTTAATTAGAACAGTAAATATAGTTATTGTTCTTGTAATAAAATTATTGTTTTGTTACAACTGAATCAATGATAAATTCAACTTCCCTTGCAAGATAAATTGTTTATTATATAATATATTAACACGGAAAGCAATAATAGTTTTGGTTGCGTTTATTGCTTAGTGATACACACTGAATGATACAGGAAGCATACGATGGCCTGGGACCAATAAGACGTTTATTTAAACCAGTCCAATATTACATCTCTTTAGTAAAATTTTGTACCAAAATTCAAGAATTTGTTTTAAATGTAGAATGTTTAAATTTTGGCTTTTTAAATAATGCACAAGAGAACAGGACATTCATTTGATCAAACTAACTTTTCTCCACATTCCCCTCATCTATTCGTCCGTTGGCTGTTTCTGATCTTTTATCTTTGGCCAATAGGTCATATAACCTGAAAATAGCGTCAAAAGATTCCCATTAATTTACAAGGGAAGGAAATATGAGACAGTGGATCATGAAGTTTACCATATGCATTGCGTCAAGAAATACTAGATGTTCATTACTGGAACATTTTATTATGTATCTACTTGTGCAGAGTAGATATAAAACCGCAACAAAAGTTAGTCCATAATACAATTAGACTAGTCCTAATGAAAATTCCCCGCCTAAGTAAAAGGTACCACTCACGCCCTATAAAAGCCCTACTAGACCAATTAGACAAATACATTAACTGATCCTCTTGTTATCCTCGATGTTGATTTATGGTTAAAGGGTAAACATGGCCAGAGAAAAAGGTCCATATGAATGCAATTATGGTAACGAAGTTTAGTAAAACGTTGGAAATGAGGTAATGCAGAAGCTGGCTATATTATATACGTTTTATATTACGTTTTAAATAGATAATTTACCAATACTTTAAGAGTAGAAAAGAAAAGAAAGGACGTGTACTGCAGCATTCGTATTCATAACGAAGTTGAATATTTTTATTAAAAATGTATGGGATAAAACCGGTTTAATATTATGAGTAGTGATTGAATTTTGTTCCTGATGAACATAACTGTGTTTTCGGATCAAAATTGCAGTATAATTCACGTTTAGATTTCCATTAAAAGTCCTATGTGCTTCGAAGGTTAAAGGAAATGAAACGATGATGATATATGTGCAGTTATTTGTGTAATTAGATGTGGCATCCTTGACACCGTCTACATTTGTACATATACAAGACAATTCCTTCTGTTGGTACTCTTTGTTAGTCAGTTCTAATAATCATCTCTGAAGTTAGATATAATATTTTCTGATTTGTAGTCATTTGCTATATAAAATAGTATTGAAGGTGAGATGCTCTGATAGAAAGATTTTGCTTATTTTCAAATCAGAACCGTGGAATGTAGGCTCGCAAAAAATTGATTCTGGTAAAGACGTAAAAGAGCAAGAATTTGTATTAATGTGGAGGTAAATGAGGTAAATGCATTGCTTGATTTATACTGCATTAGCAGCAAAACAGATTACAATGTATCGTTAAAGATATCTTTTATTGTACGTGAACTAGGCCATTTTCCTTGACTAAGCTACTGGACAGGATTTTACGGTTAACGAATTAAAAGTTATTAAGTTTATGATTGACGACCAAAATGATTCTCGCAGTAAAGCCTGTCCCTATGTATTGCAAAATATTTTCTTATCCATATGCACCGAAGAAAATACGGAGAGTGTTTCATAGTTCTCTGCCTCATGGCATTTTAGCTATACGGCATTCTCCTCAGATTGCCCCACCAACAGATGATATAAAACTGGTTAACGAATCGATGAAGGTGATCATGATAATGATGATGATCATGATGAAGGCCATCACCATCATCATCATCATGACCACCACGAAGACGGTGACAATGGCGACGTCTATGTTGATGAAAATGACGGCGTCTGAATGATGACTAGATTTACTATTACTATAGAGCCAAGAGAACCAACAAATTATGATAAGAACTAAAAACCAAAATGTAATGCTTATTTCGGTAAACTAGAGGAAAACATTCGTTGCCACGATAACATTTTAACTATAGCTGTTTTTCTCTTTATTAATTCCCCTCAGTGAATCTCGGTATTATATCGATCTATCAACAAGTAAGTCGCAATGTAAATTTGTGATCTCATACTTTAATTTGAGTCGAGTAAGAAAATTGACAATTGGTATGCTTTCCTCTCATGTACGTTGTAGGTTCCAGCAAATTCTTGTTTGGTGTTTGTTACATCAACAAGTGTCTGAAGGAGAAACATAGCCACCTCACATCATCGAAATGACTTCTATCAACAACTAACTATTTATGACCATTTGAAAGTACCTAATTTATCATTTTGTCTGAATAAGAACGGGATCTTCTTTATAAGAAAATTCATGATTTCATATTTGAAATGCTACACATCTAAACCAGTGTTTCCCAAACTATTTTTTCCTCAGGCCTCACTATAACTTTACAGAAAATGTATGCACCTTTGGTGGTTGTAAAAAAAAAGAACTTTATTTTAAATATTTCATAATTATATAGTTTCCAAATATAAATGGTCTACCCCAAGAAGACTAACCGTAATATTGAAGCAAATAGATAGGCAGTGAGCTGGCAATATCCACACTAGGGCATTAGAGTAGCGATATGATGTAGCAAACAATCTTCACACAGGAGGAATTGGCTTGATTAGGCTGAGTTTAGGTGTAGTATGTTTGCCATGGAAAACATTTTTCAGTTCCATGTCCCGCTACCAAAAAAAACAAAAACAAAACAAAAACACGCCCAGCTACAATTTTCTCTATGAAGAACTGTTATGTTACTCTTGCAAATTCTCTCCGCCTTTCTGGTTAATTCCAGATGTATTTTAGTTTATTCTATTTCTTTGTTATCCACTCTGTTATCATGTAATATTGTGAAGTCTACGACCTCACACCTTTTATTTCTTTTGTCTTCTTGCTTCAATATTGGTTTCAGATTTTGGCACAAGGTCAGCATTTTCGAGGTAGGAGGAAAACGATTACATCAACCAGTGCTCAACATGTACTTATTTTATGAACCTCCATAAAAGGAAGAGCAGAGTCGACCTCGGCAGAATTTGAACTCAGAACGTCAAGATGGATGAAACCCCGGTAAGCATTTTGCCCGGCGTGGAAACGATTCTGCTAGCTCACAGCCTGTCTACTTGCTTCAATTACGGTTTGTCTTCATGGGGTAGACCATTTATATTCTGGAATTCTTATACTCTATCATAATCCCTCTTTTTGTCTTGCATATATCACTCTTCTTTTATATCTACACTATACACTCGCTCAACATTCCATTGCACTTCATCATATTTCTCATTACTTACATGTTACACATTACTCGAAGTAACTTATTAACACTTCTGTGGAATGGACTTTGCAAGAGTGATTAGAATGTTACATCGATTGAATTTCTTTCTGTTGCAGCGTAATATATTTTTTCTACTTAACCGCCCCCGTAAAGAAACTGATCCAAAACAAGCGGCCCAAGAATTGAAGCGTTTGCGTGAAAGTTATAGTTAGAGAAATCAGTTGCGAGCGGCTTGTGTTTAAATATAAAATATACTATCATGTAAATAATGGATTTGAAAAATTTACAATGAAATTAAATGGTTATTTGTGTGAAAATCTGAAGTGTCTAAAAATTTCCATGTTAACTGATAATACGGAAAGAGAAATAGATGTGTCCTGAAAGAGAATCAACTGACTTCATGAATATTCACACCCATCTCAGAATTTTTGCATCGAACGCTTTCCGTTTCTGTTATTTCAATTAAAATTTCAATTAATTTCAAAAGAATACTGATTATTTCAGCGAATCTATAAGATGTTCCGAATGAATAAGTTAGAAATACTCTAATATAAAAGGGTACAATAATACAAATAAAAACAAACAAAAATATCTGAAATTATTACAGCATAGACAGATGAATAGTGAAATAATTAATGTCTGTTGTTAGGGCTGATGTGGACGTTGGTGCTGATGGTGATATTTTTGTTCACGTCGCTGGTGTGTATTTTGGATTTTATTTAGTTTTTCTTGATTTAAATCATGAATGTTTTCTAATGATTTAAATTAGTTCATTTCTGAAATCGAAACAATGAAGAAAACTGAATGAGAAACATCGAATGAAAAACAAATTAAAAATTAAGAACTAAAGAATTTACAAGAAAAAAATATCACAATATTTTTTTCTCTTTTTACAATGGGAATACCTGATTTTATCGGTTTCTACTCTAGAAACTCTCTTTCAGATATGCACGCGCACACTCACACACTCACACTCTACATTTTAACACCCACTCGGTTTCTCATCTCATCGAAATATGCAATTCAGTGATGTAACCCGCCAAATAAATTAAATGGAAGCCGTCTAAACATAGCAACTATCCGCTTATCGCTCTGCCATGCAACATTTAGAGGAGAATTACAGAGAAGGTAGTAGATAATTTTGAATGAGAATATATCTTCAATCGATTGACATATAGATTCCACCTGCTGAAATCCACAGAGCAAAATGGCCTCTTAACGCATATTCTGACAGATTCATGCTTTGGAAAGTTTTACTAAAAAGTATTATTCTCCGAAAGAAATGTATCAACCATCTCAGCATCTGCTCGAAACTGGTCTTTTGAAAAGAAGTATAGTATTTACAATTACTACATTGCTATTGGATTTGTTTACCAACGGATGATCCCTGGTAACGCAGGCTTGTGATTAAAACGTAGTAGTGATGAATATTTCGCCTTTTTTATGTTTAATCTAGTACTTCAATTTCTAGAGAGGTGAGGTGCTGTTTGAGGGAGATTTGGTAGATATTTCTAGTAATTAATATTTCCTAATAAAATGCTATCTGACATCACTCAGCGCTCAATGAAAACTTCAACATAAATGTTTTTGTTTTGTTTTTGTTTTTATAAACATGCTTTGAACGGCAGGTTTTCACCAAAATTCAAGAAGTTAACGAAATGGACTGCCTATTGTTTCTAGCGATCTGTGTCCCTAATCATAATATATATATAGAATTGTGATGTTAAGAGTCAAGTCATTAGAGATTGTAGACACCAATAATGTAATACGAACCGTTGAACTACTTATGGTTCATCCGGTTTTGTTTCGGTAAAGAATATTAGAAATTAAAGAATTATACGGCTGAAGATTCTTAGAATTCATATATTTGTTTATTCCTTTTACATATTACGAAGCTCTGAAATATATATATATACAGTACTATTTCATTCTTTTTCAGAAACCATCAGCTTGATATCAGGTACGACTTATTAATTAAACATTTTATGATATGAAACATATCATTAACGATAGAACTAATTACAGCGTGGAGGAAATTCACAAAATGTGTCTGTATGAATTCTTTTTCTCTCTCTTCACAGAAAATCACCATAATAGCAATCCAAATTATAGTATTTTAAATCGTAGAACAACATTTACTATCATTTACTATCATCTTATTTTACACAATTCTTTACAAAACTTTTACTGGGGGTGATTGTGTTAAAATGGGGAAGTGTTAACAATAGCTCATCCCGTATCCTTTCATAAGACTCATTAAAAACTTCTGTGAGACTTTGGTGAGTATTTAAGGTTAAATCAAATGGCGTACCGTATTTGGTTTCAATTTGTCTTGTTTACTATTCCCTTTTGCACTATAGGCGTTAGTAGCAGCTGTTGTTGTCCTGTTGTGCAGCTAGTATTACGTTACACTATGTAGCTAAATGTAAGACGCTATAGTGTAATGGAAGAATATTTTGTTGCTATTTCTATCCAGTTGGGTGATCACGTAGGGCCAGTTTTGATGGTATAAAATCAATTTCATAGTTTTATACGGCTGTAGACATATTTTAGGAATGATGTGTCAAATCATCAAGTGCCATTTACTTAATGTAAATTAACAATATCACATGGTTGACAGCTGTATTGCATAACGGAATGAGATAAGAAAGAAGTTTCATTAAGGAAGCAAGGAATTTAAATGAAGAATCAATATTCTCATTATCCAATATAGAGCATAAAAAATATCATGGTAAAATATCAAAGGTTAAATTAAAGTTACGAAAAAAAAATAACTGGAATAGAGAAAGGAAACTGGAAAAGAATCAGAAATCAAAAGTACACCAGTACCTGAAAATATTATCAATGATTGATATAGGGTACCATAAATTTATCATAGCCAAAATTTGTGTGTAAGAAAAGATTCCTGTAATACATCTAAAATTTCTGACCAGCATAATTATCTAAACTCGAATTTCATTATATTGAATTATTTACAATAATTAATGAAGAAACTCAGGCGGTAAACTGACAGAGTCGTTATCAACCCAGGTAAAAGTCTTTACCGGCATTTCGTTCGGCTTTACGTTTTGAGTTCAAAATGAGCACCACTTGAGCAGTAGGATCGATATAACCGACTAACACTTTCACCCGTAATTGCTGGATTTGTGTCAAAATTTGAAACCCGTAACTTATGAGTTAACTCATTAATTCTATCAAAAACATGTTCTTTTTATCAAAGTTGAAAAGATAATGCTTTTAAATTATTAAGTAGTTTGTAAAAAGAATAGATACAAATCTCAAATATACATATCAGAGATTCCAAAATGTCCGGAATTCTCTAAAGTTTTCCCTTATTTACTCACAAACCCATACATAAAGAAAAAATTACATACACCAAAATACACACACATACAAAATTAAGAATGGGATACACGTTCATTAAACTTAAAAATAAATAACATTCATTATAAAATTACCTTAGCAAATGAAGTTAAATGGAATTTGCTGGGTGGGGTGTAATTTAATTGTTATATGCTTTTAACGAACAGCTAAATCGACAGGAAACGGAGCAGACATTTAGCCAAAAACTTTCAAGTGTAATCACCTCGACTTTTTGTATATAAGTGTCCAAACGTTTAATTTTCTCATCTCTTTAAGTCATTCATTATCAGAAGTATGAAAGTAAGTAAATTTCGCTATCAGTTCAAGCAAGGGACATTTGGGGGCAAAAACTCCCTGCTATTTTAAAAAGTTTACGTTACTTCATATAAGAGTTCAAGACAGTTTACTTTTCGACCTAGCATGTACTAGGAAAGCATTTCACTCACTAAAAAAAACCTTTGTATCTAGGACAATGAAACTATTATTTTATTGGTTAACTATGTTTAAGTCCTGTACTACTAACAAAGCTCATAACATTGTTCTCATGGTCAGTTTAAGCTATTTCACTATATGTACATTCCAGTTACATTTGTATTAGCCTTACATTATGTGACTAATTTTGTTCAATGTCCTAAAGTGTAGGACCGAAGTGCCACGATGAAATATAGTAGCATTACTACAAACGTTGTAGAATCCGGGAGATATCTACAGAGCCCTTTCGTTTGTAGTACAAATTCAATGAGAAATTCCTTATCTTGCCAGTTGTTTTACCAGAAATAGTAGCGAAATATCACTAAATCTACGGTAGTCCACCATCTTCTAGCATGATCCGATTTAAAATGTTCCATAACTTTGGGTTGAATTTGTGGTCATACACTTACTGAATCATGGCTCGCCTGGGCCGAAACGACAATTGTAGTACAAGAATTTGAGGAATCATTACAAGTTATTTCACTAGAATTATGAAAACAATGATAATGGAAAAGCAAGAATATTACGATTTTTTTTTAGACAACATTAAAATTCGGTCAAGCCAAACGAAGTCTGTATCATAAGTGTTTAAATAAATTTCATGTTGTATTTAAGTCCAACCCTTAATATTACTATTTCAAACCCCGCTAGTACCGACAAACCGACAATAACATTCAGACACCGATCTCAATAAACAAGCTTTTATTTTTCTGGGTGCAATTTGATTATATTTCTTCCCCAGAAGAAATATAATTGAATTGTATATATATATATATATATATATATATATATATATATATATATGAATTGTATATATGAATACATAGATAACTTAAATAAATAAATAATTAACATATGCAGTGCGCAACAAATACAACAATAAAGAAATAGTCACTTTAAAAAAATCAATTGACCTATTAGCAAATGCGACCCTGCAACAATTATTTTGGCCTTTATTCAGATATAGTGAATCAAGGAGCATATTAGTGTCTATTTTCGTGTACCTCTATTTTTAAGGTGTTCGATGTAATTCGATAGAGATTTAGTGGCTAATTCTCGCATTTCTAGCAATCTTTTAGTCTCACTCCTTTGTTTTCTTACGATATCAGTCGATTTCACATTTCTCTTCCCCCATTATTAATGGCAAAACTCATACGGCATTTCTTTTACTACTATACTTCTCTCAATTTATCGGGATATCTGTAATGAAAGCAACAACTGTTAATTTCATAAATGTACTTTATTTATCAGTTCACAGAATGATGCGATTTGAAATTTGTTCAACATAATTTTGTGCATTAGTATATTATTATCTTTATCTTTTATTTCAATATTTCAAATTCATCGAATTTGGAAGCTGATATCTGCATTTGAAGACATCGATTTTGACCTATGTCTGGTATGAATCACCTGATCTGCATCAAGAAATACTATCTCCACTCTACAATTTTCAAGAAAATATTATACAAACTTACATATAAACAGTGAATACATATTCTTATATATATATATGCATACGTACATATATTCACAAATATATTCATACATAAATGGATGTGTATATATAGATTTGTATGTCTTTATATATACATGTATGTGTATGTGTATAAATTCATATATACAGTTACATTTATACTTGAACAAATACACTGATTGGTGGGTTTTTCTTTCTCGAGCCATGCCTGGCTCATAAGGGCCGGTTTCCCGATTTCTTGGCGTATAGTTCACCCCACCTGGACGGGACGCCGGTCCGTCGCAGGTGAGCTGCAAGATGCAGGAGGAA
>NC_043012.1:49730391-49785391 GCF_006345805.1 Octopus sinensis | reverse complement strand
ATATATATATTATATATATATTTTTCCCAATATATATATATATATATATATAATATATATATATATTATATATATATATATATATATATATATATATATATATATACATATATATATATCGACATTAGTGTAAGCGTGTTTATATGAATGTATGTATTTTCAAGGTGAGTTGAAGTCAGAAACTATTTGAAGCAATTAGGTTAGAACGGGAAATAGGTGTGGTAGAGCATTTATGTAACGCTGGCACATCTTAGGTTTTGCGGTTCCGCTTTGTTAGGTGAATTCTAAAACAAATCTTTTGAAATTCTAATTTTAGCGGCCGATTATCAATTCGAGAGTCTGACGACTTTTACATCTTTATTAGTTAAAAGATGATCTTGAGTATGGGTAATTCAGACCGTAAATATGAAATATATATTTTAAAAAATATATGAATCACCGGAAGATATTCAGTGCAAGAATGATCTAACGGATCCTTCGTTTGTGATCCTTCATATGCTTAGGTTGTTTGGCTCAACACACACACACATGCGCACATAATCTCATGCACATACACATACACAGCTCATACATACGCACACAAAGGCACACACACAAACACACACACAATGCATAAAAGGGCTGAATGAAAGTCTGTCTTTATATATGTATGTATGTATGTATTTATGTATGTATGTATGTATGTATGTATGTATGTATGTATGTATGTATGTATGTATGCATTTATGTATGTATGTGTGTGTGTCTGTCTGTCTATCTGTCTGTCTGTATGTATATATGTATGTATGTATATGTGTGTGTATGTATTTGGGAGTGTGTCTATATATCTCGTATTTGGATAAACATATTTTTTAAAATACCGGTGATTAGAGCAAGGAAGCGTTTCTCTTTAACCGTATATGAATATATAGGGAAATCAGTGACGAACGGCATCTTTAAGGACAAAAAGAAAATCTGTCAAACGAACGTAGACAATAAATATATGAGTTTCTCGTTAGGTGAAAGTTCAGACGAAAAATTAAAAGTACAAATATTACGTTTCGAGCATAGCTCTTCGTAACAGGAAGTGCAGAGTTGAGAAATAAATGGAAGGAAATGTTAGTCTGGTTGAAAACATTTCTGTCATTTTATGGTTTATTCCACTTTTATTGTTCTAGCTTTTGCTCTTGAGGTCGCCGTTCAGGACCGTTTGCCTATTATCGAACGCTTGCGCGGACATTACACACCGGTTCTTTAATATTAATATATAACCAGGACACGGTAACGTGGATCATTGACAAAAAGGGTGAATTGAAAGTGAACATATGACTCAGGATAGATGTTGGCGAATCGCTTTTAAGTTCCGAATATTGATACTGGTTTTTGGAGGTTTCTCATGGCCGATATTATACCAAGCAAGATTCCGTAATACGCACAAACATACACAGATACATACACATACACGCAGACAAACACAGACATAGCTATCTATCTGTTTATCTTTCTATCTATCTATTTATCTATATATAGAATGTACACAGATAGATACAAAGATAGGTACAAAGATAGATAGATAGATATATAGATAGATAGATATATAGATAGATAGATAGATAGATAGATATAGATAGATAGATAGATAGATAGATAGATAGATAGATAGATAGATAGACACACAGATATATAGATATACAGATAGATAGATACATATATACATACATGCATACATACGTACGTACATACATACATACATACATAACGGGAAGCTTTATGCAAATAGACAAAAGACGAAGGCAGGTGGAAAACAAACAAACAATTGTATTAGTATGGCGCTCAGGAAATATAAATAAAACAAGTCTTTAACGTTTCGAGCCTACGCTCTTCAACAGAAAGATACACAGAGAGAAAAAAAACACAGAAAGAAGGAGAGAAAAAAATGCGTGCAGTAACTAACGAATCAACATGGCGATCTGATTTCGGCCAGAAGTCAAAGATCAAACATGAGACGCGAGAGCGAAATAAGGGGAGATAATAGGGTTGATAATAGGGTTGAATGACCACCTATTAGTGCGTAGGAGGGGTCTGGACGTATGTATGTATAGGGTTGGTGTATGTATTAGTATGTATTAGTATGTATAAGGGTGTGTGTGTGTGTGTGTGTGTGTGTGTATGAGAGAGTATTAGTGCGTAGGATAGGTCTGGACAGGCGTATATATGGGGTTGGTGTATGTATTAGTATGTATTAGTATGTATTAGTACGTATTAGTATGTATAAGTGTGTGTGATTCATACATACATACATACATACATACATACATACATACATATATATGTACATACGGAATACATAAATACATAGAATGTATATATGTAACAGGTAACGAGAATACATAAAGGTTTACTTGGAATGATATTAGAAAGAGAAATAGGAGGCGTATAATTTTTATGTGACTCTTCCTAAGATGTCACAAGTTTTGCGGTTCCGATTTACTAAGCTCCTCTGTTTTAAACGGTGAGTTATCAGCACCGAAGTGTTGCCAACGGAAATCCCATGCTTATTTGTAAGGCAACACCAATGAGAATAGAAGGCTAAGCCTTCTCTCTCTCTCTCTCTCTCTCTCTCTCTCTCTATATATATATATATATATATATATATATATATATAGATATATATATATTATATATATATATATATATATAATATATATATATATACATATGTGTGTGTGTGCGCGCGTATTTATATATATATATGTGTGTGTGTGTGTGTGTGTGTATCTATCTAGCTCTATATCTATCCATACACACACACACACACTCGCAGTCACCGATTCATTTTCTGACTCAACAGACATCACGAGTGCAGCCATTGTCCGAATTTATCTCCAGTAGTCAAGGGACTTCGAATTACACTGGAATAGATAACGTTTATGGTCTAGGTTCCACAAAAATGAGCTATCAGATATAACTCTCCCTTCCTCTCTCGCATTCTGTATTTGTGTACGTATATATGTATATATATATATATATATATATATATATATATATATTATATATATATATATATATATATACAAATATATATACATATATATACATAAATATATATATACATACGATTATAATTCCTTATGTTTGATTAAATAAATATTAAACGTCCGCAATTATAACATTACTTCGAAATTATTGTTCTGTACCACATTGTATTTATGAATATGTATATACGTACGAAATCTTTGTCTGTGTATGTGTGTTTGTATATCTGAGTGAGAATCCGGGTATGTATACATATATATTAGGGCACTTGCTAACGCTCGCATATGAGTATATAAAAGTGAGTAATAATGTTCCTGGTGATTATCGTTATGTGTGTAGATTGTGCCGTATCAATATCCATGGAAATATAATACTAACCCTGAAAACCCAACTGGTTTTGAGGGATAGTATTCCAACAACTATTTCAACAATTTCACTCTCTGATTGTTCTTTAAACCTTATTTTGTTCACATTTTTCCCATTCTCTTCCTACAGTTCATAACTTACTCCATTATACTCTTTCTTTATCTATTCTACAATATAAATCGTCTGATTATGACAAAATTCTTCAACCTCTTGCCCTTTAGAAATCAGTTCAATTTTAGTGCGCATATCTTAGTTTGACAACAATACCTTCGATAAAATTTATTTAAAATTTCATTTAATACTTTTACGATTACCGGGCATTCTTATTTTTCGTATCTTTAGGTTTATTTGTTTTGTTTTTTTCATTTTTACATCTCGACTCCCATATTCTAACTTTACCTCTAGATTTGTATTGTTCTATGGCCATTTCTCACTAAAATAAATAGCAACATACCGGGTACATCTGTTGCCTGTGGATTAATATAACAAGGTAGCGTATTCGCTGTTGTAGAGTTGAAGTTTTCAACTACATTGTATTGTTCTGAAGACGAATCTATATATTTCCCATAGCAATATACTTCCATGATTATATACACGCATATATATTTATTTATATATGTTTCAATATATATGTTTTAGAAGTGTGTTGATAATAATGTAAGATCTATCATGAAACTCGAAAAATTATGAAACAGCTGTAAAAATATGGCATACACTTCTCTTGTCTATATTCTTTATCACACACACAAAGACGCACGCGTTTATGTATATATATATATATATATATATACACACATGACCCACACACATGCGCACAAACAAGAGGAACGTAGTGTGAATAACGGACAGAGTCAAGAGTATTGTCAAAACTGTGTATATGTGAATCTATATCTATATACATATATATATATATATGAACACGAACCTTAAAATCGTGGGCGGAATAACCTAGCCACTGAGCCACGTGTCTTCACGCGTACATACACACACACACACACACACACACACATGTATGTATGTATATATATTATTTTATTCTTTTTACTTGTTTTATTCATTTGACTTCGATCATGCTGGATCACCGACTTAAAGTGTTTCAATCGAAGAAATTGACCCCAGGACTTTACTTATTCTATCGAATAATTTGCCGAATTGCTAAGTTATGGTAACATAAACATTGACTAATGAAGACAAATCCCGTTGAGCTGGCGTGTGTAGAGTGAAAGCCTTCAGGCAGGAACATGAGGTGAAAGTCACGAGACTGGAATATAAAAGATGATTCGCAGCCGGCAGTCAAGCCAAGAAATATCATGCTTGGCTGAACACCGGACACATGGAAGGAAAGGAGAGAGGTAGGGGCAGACGAGTTGAAGAATTAGGAGGAGGACGAGAAAGAGATTAAAACAAAGGGACATAGAGAAAGTACAAGGAAGATAAACGGGGAAGAAAAGTAGGGAGATTAAAGAGAAAGAAGGCCAAGAATTGTCAGAGAGGGGGAGCGAGAAAAAGAAAAGAGGTATGGAAGAAAACGGTATGAAGGGGACTAAAAGACACGATGGGCTTCTTTCAGATTCCATCTACCAAATCCCGAGGCTATAGTAGAAGACATGGCTGAACCCACAACCACGTGGTTTGGGAGAAAGCTTCTTACCACACAACCACGCCACATACGTGTGCATAAACCGTTTATAACTACTCTTAACATGTCCTGACAGTTTCAGAACCAAACTATACTGGCCACTATAGTATATATATATATCATAGCGGAAGGACATTTGTGTACGATGACACTTCTTTCGGGATTCTCCGATTATTGTCGTCCAGGATTCTGTTTCACCGGGGCTTCGACGTGTCGGTCTCGTCGGCTTGAAGCACCAAGCATTTATATAAACATGTATGTATGCCTGTATGTATGTATGTATGTATGTATGTATGTATGTATGTATGTATGTATGTATGTATGCATGTATGCCAGGTCACTTTCGAGTGCTACTGGTAACATGTAACCCAGTACAACCTGTTGCATGGTCGGGTCGTCGGCGACTAAACCGGCAACCCCACCAAGCTTGCTTGGTGAGGAGGGTGTTTATTGGACACCCTGCGGGATGAAAAACAAAACCCGTCAAAGGGCGGAGGAACTCTTGAGAGTCAACGGCCATCCAATAAATGTCTTAAGGCTGTATCTTGCTAATATCTTCTTGCACAGGCATTGCACGTTAACAACATTGATTAAGCTTCGTGCAATGGCCATACTCGATAACGAGGTGGCAACCACCATGTATGTATGTATGTATATATATATATATATATATATATATATATATATATACTCATATTATTTTTATTAAAACTGCCAAATTATCCCTGTTGCTCAGAGTATCACGTTCCCGTTCGTCGGATAGTTGTAAATAAATATTGAATTAAAATCATGATTGCGATGCAATTACAAATACATGAATAGGCATTTCAATTTTATTAGGTCATAGTATTTTTCAAAATCGAACAGTATTCGCCTGCTATTTTCCCACCTTGTTTTGCACTGTTGTACTCGAAATTAGAACTCATTTTAAAATACATAAACAAAGAAAAAAAAAATTTTAATCGAATATTAGAATTTAATTTTAATATTCGAAATAATATCTCACAGAAACTTTTTTCCTGCAAAGTTATTCAGAAACGAAATTATAAATACATCAGTATTCAGAAGAATAATAGAATGAAATATAATGATATAATAACATAAAGCTAATGGACACTCCAACACAGACGTGTATGTGTGTGTGTATATATATATATATATATATATATTCAGACAGACATACACATATATACATGCATATATATGTAGAAATGTATATATGTATGTGTAAAAAATTTCAAAGGAAAGGAAAAGATTTAATTATTTCCATTATACAGTGTTTTCAAAGTTATTGCTTCAAAGCACGTGAAGTAATTCGTTAAGGTGCGTAAGAACGACTTCTTGTTGCCTCAGCTCATCATTACTATGACAAAACTATTAGCATTCATACGAATATGTCCTACCCAATATGAACTGTTGTATCTTCCATTGTTCAGCTTGGCTATTTTTCTTACTTTTGATTAATTAAATGTCAAATTTTGGCAATATAAATTGCCTGAAGTTCATAAAGTGTATAACATTTAAATAACACACTAGTTTCCTTGCCGCTTGTTCTTTACTTAGACAAAGAATTCCTCTCAATGGAAGGTCGCTTCTAGGCACGTGAAGCGATGCCTATGAAGGCACTGCAGCTGATAATGTTGATGATAATGATGATGATGATGATGATGATGATGATGATGACGACGACGATGATGATGATGATGGCGATGATGATGGCGATGATGATGATGATGATGACGATGGTGATGATGATGATGATGATGATGATGACGATGGTGGTGGTGGTAGTGATGATTTTGGTGATGGTGGTGGTGGTGGTGGTGGTGGTAGTGATGGTGTTGAAAATAATGTAGCTGTTCTTAATATTATATATGTTTTTAGTCTCATTAAAAAAAATATTAGTTGTAACGAAGGTGACGGGCTGGCAGAATCGTTAGCACGCCGAGCGAAATGCTTAGGCGGCATTTCGTCCGTCTTGACGTTTTAAGTTCAAATTCCACCGGGGTCGACTTTACTTTCATCTCTTCAAAGGTCAAGAAAAGAAATACAAGTTGAACAATAGGGTCAATTTAGTAAACTTAGCCCCCCCGCAAACCCGACCGGTCTTGTGTCACAATTTGAAACCTATATTAGTTGCAATCATGGTGAAGCTACTTGTGGTGGTGGTGGTATTAACAGCAAAAGACAAGAATATTATTAATGAGAATGTGTAAGATGTTGATGGTTATGGTGGTCGTAGTAGTGGTAACAATAGAGTTAAAGGAAGTGTGTTTGTTAGTAGTTGTAGCAGGAGTAGTAGTGAATTGGAGATATGAAATAGTGTGGCTAAATTTGTGGCTGAAAGTAATCAATCTAAATGACACCAAGTTATAAGTAAAGACTTATAATATAGAATATTTAATACCTATTTATTTACTATCGACAAGGGGTTAAACACAGAGGGGACAAAGAAGGACAGACAAACGGATTAAGTCGATTACATCAACCCAAGTGAGTAACTGGTACTTAATTTATCGACCCCGAAAGGATGAAAGGCAAAGTCGACCTCGGCGAAATTTGAACTCTGAACGTAACGGCGGACGAAATACGGCTACGCATTTCGCCCGGCATGCTTAACGTTTCTGCCAGCTCGCCGCCTTAGAATATTTAATACCGGAGTTCAGAAAAAGATGTTACATTCGGACTTGTATATGTAAAGAAAAGGAAACAGCTTAGAAAGCATGTACAGGGTGACCCCCCAAAAATAGAACCTATTAACCTCTGAATAAAACTGTTTGAATGAAACGATGGAGAGGGATAGATCGAGAGGAACAGTGGTTCCAGCAATATGGGGCCACAACAACCAGCACCATACAACGCATCAAATGACTCTCTAGCCGGGCTGAGAGAGCGATTGCAGGAGTAACTGATCAGCAGGAAGTGTGACGCTGAGTGGGCACCACATTCACCGAACGTAAACCCACCAGCATCGGTTGTCAAGTGGTGGTGGTGAGAAACATGCACAAAGATACACACACACGTGCACGCACAGGCGCACAGGCGCACAGACACATATGTATATATATATATATATATATAATATATATATATATATATATTATATATATGTATGTATGTATCATATATATGCATGTATATATGTATATAAATATATGTATATATATATATATATTATATATATATATATATATAATATATATATATATATATATATATAATATATATATATATATTATATATATACATTCAGTTACCGTCCACCAAGATCAGCTCAAACGGCTTGGCCAACCCGAGACTATAGTGGAAGACACCTCCCGAAGGTGCCACATAGTGGGACTTAACGCAGCACCATGTGGTTGGGTAAAAACCATCTTACCGCAAATGTTTCAGAATAAGCCAACTTTGATGTTGGTATTAAATATATGAAAGACGTGTACTTCCCGAAAATTCAGGTACTTTTAGGTGACAATTCATTCCTTCGACAATTAATATGACTTCTCATACTTGACTGATTTTATCCTTAACTTTAAAATGGTTGCAAAAATACTTTGAAAATCCAGAAGAAAGCTGGCTGATGCATCGGCAAGGTGAAAACATCATAACCGCTTTGGAATAAAACGAAATTATTTCATAGCAGGAAGTGTTATATACGCATGATGTTGGAAGTGATATTAAAAGAATATATTTCGAAGTAAAGCACGTAGGATTGAAGAAATGCAACGAAATTAGCCAATTATATAATGACAATTAAGGAAAAAATATATTGCTTTAAACGACATTACTAAATAAGAGCTACACATTCGTGTAAATTTCGTAAGATAAAAATAAAACGTGTGATTTGAGCTGAGCAAACAAATCCTGAAAGTTATTTATAATAAACACATTTATTAAAATATCAAGGAAGAGAAATTTCGGAAATGCAGACAAACCAGCAACAATCATTTATGGAACTTTGAAACACCACATTCACCGGATTAAATCTGTATAAATGCTCGTACACTTGAAATTACTTTGCGTTGAGCAATAATTCTTCATCGGTGCTAGATGAGCGGTTTGGAACATCTGTCTTAAACTCTGGTGGGCAAGCACACTACGTTTTAATGTTCTAGCCTCACTTCCGTTGTTTACCGCCCTTGGAAGGATGGTGTATAGCAGAAAGTTGAGCAGAAAATATGCATCTAATTTTGCCAAAAGCTTGGCAATACCTGCTTAGAGGCCAATGGAAAGTTTTCAAACAGTTTTCAATTTTCTCGACACAATCAAGGAGATCTTGTGCAACTGAAACCCGAGCGTCTTTTTAGTCAGCTGAAAGCAGTTTTGGCACAAACTTGGCAGACATGCGTATTATACCGAAATCTTTAGTGATAATGGACTGAACTGAAACGTAACTAATTTGCACATCCTCTGATAACTCATGGACGGTGATTCAACGATTTACCCTCGCAGCAATGTTTTTTCTCAGGTCTGCTGGTTGGGGGTCTCCCTGAGCGTTCATCAATATCAACATATTTTTCGGCCATATTTTAAACGTCTGAACTACTACACTTGTGAGCGGCTCATACACTCCTCTCCATACACTTTATACAAATTTGTATTGGTCTCTAAGTATATATCGCCATGATATTTTTTATCCTGGTCAATGCACGATCACGCTACATACCTTCCTTCCAAGCACTACTGTAACAGCGGAAGCGAGCTAAGACGTTAAAATTTAGTTCAGGGTCAATCTGTGCCAAGTGGCTTAACTCTGCATGCTTTGGCTTTGTTACTATTGCAACAGTCCAGATACTTATTGATCAGACCTCGCATTTCCTCCAAATTCCATTCCCTTTAGTGCGGCTGCTTTTATATCACTTTATAATACGTCAAATCCTTTAATTCGGCCTTGTATAATTTTTCTACCTCTGTTTTGAGAAATAAATAACGTTAGCCATTATATAATTGGCTAATATTGTTGCATTTCTTCAATCCTACATGCTTTACTTGTAATGTCCCGGAAGAATAGTTCTTAATATACAAAAATTAAAATTCTGAATATATGAAAGTTAAAATTCTTGTATATTAAGAATCAATGTAAATTTTCTGTAAATTTTCTGCTTCATTTTGTGATATCGGGACTGAATATTGGTGTACATTAAAATTTTGCTAGTTAATTAAAACGAATTTATTAATTATTATAAATAGCCTACTCGATGTTTTAATGGAGGGTAATGCTTCTTTATGATATTGTATATTAAACATTGTAATCCACACGTACATTCATAGGTTCTAGGTAAATTCCACCGCGTTATATTCCTCCATAGTAAATTCCACCCATGGAGAGACTTCCAAGATAAGTTGCTCCCGCTAATAATCACTGTGGTCAGTTTCTGTAGACCGAGAGTCAATACCTATGTTATTTAATCTGCCTGTCCCTCAAGTCTTTAGAAGAGAGAGGGAGGGAGGGAGGCAGAGAGAGAGAGTCTGAAGGCGAGATATAATAATAATAATGATAATAATAATAATAATAATAATAATAATAATAATATAATAATAATAATAATAATAATAAAAATAATAATAATAATTGTAATGATAATAATAATTGCATTAATAATAATAATAATAATAATATAATAATAATAATAATAATAATAATAAAAATAATAATAATAATAATAATAATAATATATAATAATAATAATAATAAAAATAATAATAATAATTGTAATGATAATAATAATTGCATTAATAATAATAATAATAATAATAATAATAATAATAATAATAATAATAATAATAAAAATTTTACTTATGGTGAAATTTACCATGGTCGAATATACCGCGGTGTAATTTACCTGTCACCCATTCATACACACACACACATACACGCACACACAAACACACACATATATTTACATATATATCTGTATGTATGAAAATATATATACAGACATATATTATGATTATTATTATTCTATGTTTGACTTTAGCTTTACATTTGTACAAGTTGGCTCCAGGTCACAAACAGAGACCTCAAGAGACAACAAGTTGGAAGTCCATGCTGGTGTTATGCCTAGGGTACCATATATTTGGTTTTGTACTTAGTGTTGTACTAGTGAATGTCTAAAAAAAACATACGAAAATTGTTTGTTTTAGAACTTTATTATTATTATTATTATTATTATTATATCATTATTATTATTATTATTATTATTATTATTATTATTATTATTATTATTATTATTATATTATTATTATTATTATTATTATTATTATTATTATTATATATTATTATTCTGTCGTTTAAGGTATAATAATACTGAAAACCTGGTGTCAGGACTCAATATACATATGCAGCGAAACAAAGCGTCTGTTGAGTAGAGAATAGAAGCTAAAATGACAAGGGAAAAGAAATAGTGATTAACTTTATTATGTTACAGCTGCTTTTACTATATGCTGCAATGCACTGTTAGTTGAATGTCTGAGCCTCACCGTATAGCTTCAGTGGTGCTTCAATAATGAAAAGTACTTTTATTTGGGGAATGTATAAATGCATAAAATATTTATCAACGGAAAACACATGAGCATATGTACGCAATGAATGCAAGACGCTTACGGTGGAGAAGAGTCTCTTATAAGTGGAATAACATCTTATCTACACACTTACACACACGCGCATAAGGTTAGGTATATGAAGAATTCCTGTGAAAAGAAGTAAAATTAAATTGGTAAAAATTTATGTTCTGGGAATAATGATAGATTGAAAATGAGAGAAACCAAGACAACGATATACGTGGAGGGTGCGTTGAATAAACTGTCTTCTAAACTACACACAAATGAAAATAAAACAGACATCTCAGTTTAACAGATATATTTAGAAAAATTACGTAGAAATATCTTGAAAGACTGAAGTGTAAATTTATTCAATAAAATCGCCAAGGCTTCAACCACGGCCTCCAGACGACTCTAGAATATCCTGCAACTCTACTGTACCTATTTCTTTATTAATATCCTGCAACTCTACAGTACCATCTCCTTGTTTAAAGTTGGTGAATGCTGTCATAATTCGTGCCTTCAGTTCATCTTTGGTGTTACAAGGAATTTTGTTGGTCTCTTGCTCAACAGGACCCCACACATAATAATGAAAAGGGTTGCAATCTAGGGAGTTAGGTCGTCAGATGTTAATGGTGATGTGGTCGAAGAAATTGACTCACAGCCAGACTGCGTTCTGCTTGTGTGACATGGTGCAGTCCTGTTGCCAGACATAGAGCCTTCCAACAGCCAGCGTTTTGACATATACACATACATTCATACACACGCACTCACCTACAGATCCATCCATCCATCAATTCATACATACATACATATTTACATACATGCAATGAAATGAAATATAACGAATAAAAGAAATGTATACGTATCCGCTTTACAGTTTAATATAATATGCATATAAATACATGTTTAAAGTTAAAGCGATTCTCTCCCCCACAGTAGCACATAACTACGCACGTTTTCATAAAACATGTATAGAAATACATATGTATATATATATATATAATATATACATAATATATATATGATATATATATAATATATTTATATATATATAATATATATATATATATACACGCACACAAACACGCGCGCGCAAACATATGTATATATATATATATATATAAATCGGTTATACAAGCTGCAAATGTTCCCAATTACCATTTGCTTCTAACGGAAGTTCAAATGTCTGATTGCTATTCCTTCACAGATAACACAGTGTAACCGAATTGATACCCTTAGTTTATCAAATGCCTATCTCGTAAACTATTCATGGAGAATTCCCTTCACTTCAGTGGATCTTTTATTTTAAACACGTCGATATAGGAAGCAACTATAATAATCCTCAACATTATTGAATGGAATCACACGGAACTCAAAGAGAACACTTACAAAAGACAATATTATCAGTATTCACACTCATTTTCATGGAAATTCAGAGAATCCATACAGATACGCACGCATACATTTATAAATATATTTACTGGGATATATAAGTACATCTAACTAGCTATCTACCTACCTATTTTTCTATCTATCCCCATATATATATATATTATATATATACATGCATATATTACCATTATTAACGTTCGCCTTCCATGCTGGGTGATATGTACACATACATACATACTACATACATACATACATACATATATATATATATATATAGATAGATAGATAGATACATACATACATACATACATAGATATATGCATATATAGACATATAAATATATGTATATATACATGTATGTATACACACATACACACACACACACACACACACATATATAATATATATATATATATATATTATATATATATATATATATATATACATGGAAATTTTATAAATTATTTGAAACGTACAGAGTTTATATGTTAAGAAAAAGGAAGGAGCCAGAATTTTGTATAACTATTAAGCGCTTTCATCGCGTTTCGGAGAATCATCAGATATTATATCCTTTCCGAAAATGTATGTGTGTGTTGGCTGAAAAAGCCTGGAGATGAATGAAGAAGATGCTTAGAAACAATGCGTGTACATGCCTGTATGTGTGCATATATGTGCGTGTGTAAGCATGTGTGAAGGAAAGTTTTGAAGCTTGGTCATAGGGAAGAAGGAAATCATGCATCTTAAATCTTTCCGTATATGATTATATGAATGTATGTTTAGATGAATAGATTGCTCTTGTGTGTGTGTGTGTGTGTGTGTGGTGTGTGTGTGTGTGTGTGTGCGTGCTTATTTTCTACTTTTACACTTTTTCTTCTTTCAGTCATTTGACCCTGGCCTCATTGGGGCACCCCTTTAGTCGGACAATTCGACTCCAGGACTCATTCTTTGTAAGCCTAATACTTATTCTATCGGTCTCTTTTGCCGAACCGCTAGGTACATGGAGCTACGTCATATATATATATATACATACATATATAGGTATTTAAGATATTTATGAATGAAAGAAGGAAGAAAATGGGGAAATTGACATTCACACATCAGAGATATTCAAATACATATAATGGAATTCCTGTCCTACAGCCGTTTCCATATCCAGTTTGTTCAATTACCGAAATTAAACTAAATTAATTGGGTTAATTAATTGGGGTTAAATTAATTGGGGTAATTTGATATTTCATCAGGGAAGAATATTTCCAAAAGAGAGTTAGATTTCGACAGACTCTGATGTGTGTGTTTTAGAATGTGTGCGCTGTTTGAAAAATAAAGCGTTATGTTCATATATACATATAAAGAAATGCGTTTGATATATTTGTGCGCCTGCCTATGTAATACATGATGGCTTTTATTGGTGGTGGTGTGGTAGTTAGGACGAAATGGATGTTGTAGTGAGAGAGAGATTAAAGCGAGTGCGAGAGAAAGATGGGCACAAGGTAGATTAAAGGTGAGGCTTGTATCAATTATCAAGTAGCTGTGCAGACTTGTGCGTAAAAAATATATGATATATCACAACTGCTAATTAATTACTATGTAGTTGATTTGCGTCATCAATATTTGTGCGTATATCTACGGTCAATATATACTTTGTAAACTAAAGCAAAATATTACCAAATACTATTTATAGATAATTTATATGTAAACTAAGTGCACTGAAGTTGTAATTAGTATTAAGATATGTTATATCGTAAATTTAATTAAACGATATATTTATGACAAATGTGCTTAATTGAATTTACATAAAATACCAATAATTCTAAAAACCTGGAGTTAATAATAACATAACATCTAGCATGAAGATACACTGAGTTTTGTTCTCATGGTATGTGCCATAAGAGATAAAAATTGTTCTTTGCATTTAACAAAGCGTCGGGAAGTGGAAACTAGTATATATTATATCAAACCATAAAGACAGATGCTTGCGAACACGATACTAATGAACAAAGTGATTACACAGACACACTCACAACACACACACACAAACACTCACATACACACACACGCACACACATACACAAATACACACACATACACACACACACATATATATAAACATACAAATATATATACATATATATATATATATATATATGTATGTATGTGTGTGTATAAATATATATATATATATATATAATTAAATAAACAAATATGTAGATATATAATTGTACATATACGTATAGGTATGTACGTACAGCCTCACGTGATTGCTTTTGATGAAGATGTAATAAAACTTCAGTACTTGCTCGAATGAAAGCATGGCATGAAAATGTTCCGTTTTGTTTTGTTTCGTTTTTTTCTAGTAAACTCTACTATTTGTTTAAGGTGCTTTTTAGCTTTGAAACGGATTCATACCACCCGTCGACATTGACACTCTTGGTTCGCCGGATCACCACCATGGAGAAGATAAGTATGTACCCGATTGGCATGTCTAAACATTTTCTTTTTAAAAGAATTGGAGCAACCCAAAATGATGTCCCTAGCTCAAGGTATAAAACGAGTCTTTTCCGTGTATCGAACCAATGACTATACTATCGCGAAATCAAAAGCTGAATTAATATAATAAATCTCTGCAAGTTGTTTATGTATATAGTTGTGTCCATGCTTGCGCATATGTGAGCATGTGTCAATATATTTTAAACATGTAATAACGCTTTTCATAAGGAGCCATTGACATAGTTTTGGAAATTGTCGTACTTAAATTAGCTGACGAATTTAACAAGCATTTGAAAACTGCGTATATTGCTTGTTTTACAACGGATATTTAAAAGTACATTCCATGATGTGTCACGCTAAAAAAGAATACATCAATAAAATTTCATATAAGTTGAATTGATTTACTCAACATTTTAGCTTGAAATACATTTACATAATAATATTACTAGGCATAGCTAATTACATATACACAAGATCTAAAATCTATATGTCCGTTTATACGAAGCATGTAGATGAATCCATGCATGGTATGTGATGAAGCACTGAGGCTTAAATTTATGTATACACATATAAATGCATTTGTGTGAATATGTATATAATTTTCTATGTAGGTGTGTACAAGGTGTGTATATATGTGTTCAAATACACAGGAAATAAACACTCCCAAACCTTCTCCAAACACGTATATTAAAGTTTCTCGTAAATGAATGAATGTTCGGATGAATAGATCGTTTATGTGTGAGTGTGCGTGTGTGTACAAAAATATGTAGACACATTTCTATACGTGCCTGTGTGTATGTTTATATGTCTGTGTATGTGTATGTGCGTGAGCGTTTGTGATATGGAATTTGTGAATGTGTTTTTAAAATATAATATATATGTATATATATATACATACATGTACATATATGTATATATATATATATATACATATATATATGTATGTATGTATATATATATATATATATATATATATATATATGTATAATATATATATATATATGTATATATATATATATATATATATATATATATATATTTACATGTATATATCTTTCATAGCATATCTTTCAGCAGCAACAGCAACAACAACAACAACAACAACAACAACAACAACAATAATAATAACAAAAATTATAATAATAATGATAATAATTAATGATTACATGGTTACCGTGGACTTTTGTAACTGGAATTAACAATGAATATTGCCACAATTGGCCTGAACACCTAGCTGAAAAATTCTGATGACTAGATATTAAAACTTGTCTCCAAGCATGAAAATAAGAAAGAAACATATTCAGTAACAAAACAGACAAAGGAATATCTAAGAGAATTCCAAATATAACAAATTCCAGAATTAGTCGTACTAGAAACAAGCAGAGAAAAAGCTAAGCGCATGGAAGCCCGTGCTCAAACGGCTGCCTTAGATATTCTTACTGATAAATGGCAAGAAAAACCTCACAATGACACATACCAAAAGAGAGCCAATAGTGCCAAAGTTGACAGAGACCTTATCCATCAATGTTCAGTCACTTTTGGCTTAAAATTTGACGGGTTTATTATAGCAGCCGAAGATCAATGCCTACCTATAAGAAACTACCAGGGCAACGTATTAAGAACAGCTGGCAGTAGCCCGACATGTTGAGTATGTCAGCAACAAAATGAAACCATTGATCGTGTTGTCTCCAAGTGCAGTCTTATGATAGAGCTACACAATATATTCACTGGGTAATTTTCAAAAACCTAGACTTGCCCCATGTACGAACACAAACCACCTCCAGTGCTTGAAAATGATTACATCTTACTCTTCTGGAACGTCACTATTCAAACTAACAGAAAGATAGATGCGAATAGGCCAGAGATTATGTTGAAAGACTTCAGACAAAGAACATGCCTCCTCATTGATATGACTGTCGCATTCAACATAAATGTATCTGTCAAGACCTACCAAAAATGTAAAGATCTTGAAAGAGAAATTGGCAATAAGTGGAACTTCAAGACTAAAACAATACCTATTGTCATAGGTGCCCTAGGATTAATAGCAAAACAGGCTGATTGGTACCTAACTCAGATGCCAGGAAACCCCCAAATGGCAGAAATTCAAAAGATAGTGCTCAAGGGAACTGCCCATATCATACGTAAAATACTATGTAATCTCAAATTTTAAAACAAACATATAATTTTCTTATATTTTCTTAAACATTCCCTTGAATAATACTATGTGCAATACCAAATGTATGACACCCTTGGCATAACACCCACATGAACTTCTAACTTGTCGTCGCTTGAGGTCTCTGGGTGAGACTTTGAGCCAACTTGTACAAATACAAAGCAAAAGTCAAACATATAATAATAATAATAATAATAATAATAATAATAATAATAATAATAATAATAATAATAATAATAATAATAATAATAATAATAATAATAATAATAATAATAATAACAACAGCAACAACAACAAGTTGCTGGACCCGGGAAAAATTCCCACAGAAAATATAAAAAATGTAAGCATCTGTAAATTGTGTGTTCGTGCCATGAGAAATGTTTCTATATATTGTTAGAGTTAAAGGTGGCGAGCTGGTAGAATGGTTAGCACACCTGGCGAAATCCTTAGCGATATTTCGTCAGTCTTTACCTTCTGAGTTCAAACTCTGCCGAGGTCGACTTTGCATTTCATCCTTTCGGGGTCGGTAAATTAAGTACCATTTGCGTACTGGCATCGATCTAATTGACTGGCCCTCTCCTCACAAAAAATTTCAGGACTTGTGCCTATAGTATAAAAGTATATTGCGACAGTTACAGAATATAGAAATAAGGACAAAACAGATAACTATATAATCCAACCAAAATATCTCAGTTACGCAGTCGTAAAGAGAATTACTATTCAGCCATAAAATACATCGTACATATTCCGAGAACCCCCTTCGTTTAGTGGTACGGAACGTTTTTCTCGTATTCTTTTATTCTTTTACTTGTTTCAGTCGAAGAAATTTACTCCTAAACTTATTCCCTGTAAGCCTGGGACGCAAACACACCAGCATCGGTTGTCAAGAAATGGTGGTGGGGGTACAAGCATAGACATACTTAAATATATATATATATATATATATATGCAAATTGAATAACTATGTATGCTTGTTCAAATAGCTAGAAATAACAGCCAAATCTCTCTCATACAATGCTCTTGTTAATATTAAAGAAAGGGGGAAATAGAATAAATATTGTTGATTTTGTTCGGCTCTATGAATTTTTTTTGTGTGTGTTTTCGTCCATTACTTGATACAATAAAAAAGAATTTGGAAAAATCCTCACCGATACAGGGAAATCGTAACTTAACAAAAATATAGAAAGAGAAAGAACATGTATTCGAAAGCCAAAAGATGTTAAATTCAAAATTTAAATTTCGGAATATAGTACTTAACATGTTATCTGGTGCATGGCTGAATTCAAATGGGTAGAAGAACTAAAACAAATGTATGTGTGTCGTTGGGCCTTTAATAGCCAGGTGTCAATTTCAGTTCAATCGTTAAAAGGAATTCACTCCCTCCCTCCCACTCTCTCTCTCTCTCTTTCTTTCTCACTTCCTCTCACTCTCGCTCGACACACGCGTCAAATTTAAGTATCTTAATTTTCCGGTTAAGATCCTTGCTGCTTCGGCGGACCAGTAGGTATGGGTGTTGAGAAGGTAATGGTTTCAGATCTCTTCCAAAAACTAAAAGACATCTAGTTAAATTTTTCTTTAAGCAACAAAATTTATTTCCACAATTTATTCCTCTTAAGCGTGGCACACGCCTCATGTACGTACAAAGAGCAGATTGGCATATGAATTTTATTGATAATGATGATGGGGATAATAAATGCATTGATGCAGTAACAGACAGCGGTTCTCATGGCTTCTGATCTTATCTGATTAGAAGTGTTATGTACGTTGTTTTATCTTTGTTTGGCCATAACCAGCTGAGCATCTCCCTTTGTGGCTGGCAATATGATCACAAGCAGAAGTAGTCAGAGAGCATCATAGCTATGTGTTGCGAGGAATTCTTTGGAGTTTGGATAAGTCATCTATGGAAACATGTGTGTTTTGTTCAATATCCTTAATCAACTCTTATTCAGGGACCTTTTGAGTGAAATGGGTTACTCGACCTGAAGAAAATTCTGACTGGGTCCCACCTGCAAGGTCACTCACTGTTAATCTTGATATGAGATCACTATCTCGTGCACGTATGGCTAGTGTACACTTATCAATCGGGTAGACATGATCGGTACACTGGGCTTCGTATATTTAACCTGTGTTACTTTGATTGCTTGCACTGCTCTCTCACTCAGTAATAATAATTATTATTGTAGTAGTAGTAGTAGTAGTAGTAGTAGTAGTAGTAGTAGTAGTAGTAGTAATAGCAGCAGCAGCAACAGCAGCAGAAGTATTAGCAGTAGCAGTAGTCGTCGTCGCCCTAGTATTATTATTATTATTATTATTATTATTATTATTATTATTATTATTATTATTAGTAGTAGTAGTAGTAGTAGTAGTAGTAGTAGTAGTAGTGTAGTAGTAGTAGTATATTCTTCGGAGACGAAATGATGATGTAGACCAAGAAACAACATATCAGGTGTTGAGAAGGTCAGGGCCGAAAGCAGAGACTGGAGGTTTCATGTTGGTAGCACAAGATCAAAGCTCACTTACTAAAATCTACCAGGCTAACGTTATTTAAAACAGTCCTGACCCTAAATGTAGACTAATAGATGTAATTGTTGCCACTGATAAAAATATATCTGTAAAGTAATTTGATAAATGAAATAAATATAGGGACCTGGAAATTGAAATACAAAATATGTCATCTTAAAGCGAGAATTGTTTCTGTTGTTGTAGGTGCCTCAGATATGATAAAAAGGAGATATCAGAAACATCTAGATAATATCCCAGGAGAACCATGTCTCAGAGAAATCTGAAAGACTGTGCTGACATGTACTCCCCACATCCTTAGGAAGACCCTATCAATTTAAATGTCTGTGTTGTACTGCATGAAGATACTTCGATAGTGCCCCTGCCACTTTCTGTCATACTGTAACATCTCTTATCCTACACTCGCCCTGGGAAGCTGGGTGTGTCTTGCCCTGTGATCATAACAAACATGCTGATTAAAAGTTATTATTATTATTATTATTATTATTATTATTATTATTAATAATAATAATAATAATAATAATAATAATAATAATAATAATATAATAATAATAATAATAATATTCATTATCATAATAATAATAACAATAATAGTAATTTCCTCATTATTATCATTATTAACAGCTCTCTTCCAATTGTCATTTTCGTTCTCGACTACGCTGTCGACAATGTTGTCGTCGTCGTGGTCGTCATCATCATCATTATCAAAAATATCATCATTGACTATTTCAGCGAATCTCCGTTTAAGCCAAAGCTTTGTGAATGAATACTTTACAACAACGCTATATCCTTGTTTGTTTGTTTTTTCGTTTCTTTTAAAGTATGTTTGTCTTTAGTACATTAATTTGGGTAAAAATATATATACATTTATATATAGTTATTACATGTATATTTTTAAAATTACACATTCAGATTGTTCTCTCTGGTTTAAAAAATAAGTCGTCTGATGTAGAAGGGGTCGATAATATAAATAAAATTTCCGTAATGGGGTTGACGTAAAAGATTTATCCCTTCACACGAAATTGCTGGCCTTGCGCTAAAATTAGAAAGCATTATTATAATAATGATTTATTATGGTGATTTATAATGTTAATATTAAAATTATTGCTGTTAAGTATCTAGCTTTTGTTCCTTTCCATTAAACAGCATTCTTTACTAAGACGCATTTATACATCTGTTTATGTGAGTTGTATGTACTTATATGTACATACATATGTATGTATGTACATACATACATACATACATACATACATACATACATACATACATACATACATACTTCCATACAATCATACATATATGAATGCATATATACGTTAAAATGTGTATTATGTACATCTACACATCTATACATGTCTCTCTTCCTCCCTCTCTCCCTCCTTCTCTCCCTCTCTCCCTCTCGCTGTCTGTATATATATATATATTATATATATATATGTATGTATGTACATACATATATATATATATATATATTATATATATATATATATATACATATATATATATTATATATATATATATATATTATATATATATATATATATATATATATATATATATATATATATATATATATATATATGTCTGAATGTATAATTATATAAATATATATACGCATGCATCCTTACTTATATGTATATTCATAGAAAAACATATATGTCAATAAGTATGCATGCATGTATATATATATATATATATATATATATATATATATATATATATGTATATATGTATGTATGTATGTATGTATGCGTGTGTGTGTGTATGTATGTGTGTATTTATACATGTATCTATATATATAAATATATTTAGAGTTTAATAAACGTTTGTAGTGAAGCGATAAATTAGCAATTGGTTTCCAGCAAGATAGGATTTCTTTGAAACTTTTTAGCAATTCATCAAATTATATGGAAAACTTTCTCTTTTTCTCTTTTTTTTTCCATATACTAAGTACATGTCACACTGAGTATTAGTCAATTTTGTTTTGCAATATGGAATTTTGGGAATACCTGGACTCAAATATGGCGTTTTCTGTTTTTTATTTTCATTACATATAAACTATTTTATATCTGATGCATATTTGTGTGGGTTAGTCACTCGTTTATTGTGTACCTTGTGAGAAAGAACTTTGAGGAATTCGATTTGATCTCATCTTCGTCTCTTTATCTAGTATTATATTATTTCGTGTGTCTTTTGTTGTTTCAATACGATAGTTTGCTTGATCTGGTGTTGATTTTGGGGGGTAGATAATTCTAAGTTCAATAGTTCACTAAGTGTTTCCTTCATTGCTGGCCGATTTAAAATTCACAGTAAATTTGAATGTGCAGCATAGATACATTTTTCGTTTGATGATGTTTCCCTTTTGCTAACGTTCCTAAACATCTTTGGAAAAGTCATAACCGTCACTATATCAAGTTCCTGTTTTGCATGACATGCCATCTCTTTATGTCTAACAGCACAAATAAATAAATGAATAAATTTCGAAGTAACAGTTATAAATCTGTTGTTCGAGTAGTCATAGGTTATCTCTTGTGAACACATATTGTATATAGTTAATCAATCGAACTTTTATGTACGATGTACGCATACATATCCACCAATGTTCCTTTCATACGTCTGTTTGTGTATCATTGTGGACATTCTAACATTTAGCCTTTAATTTTACGTCACCCAATGACGTTCCTTATCCATGTATTTACAGGTACCTCATCTGTCTCTGGATTACTGTAGTAGTGGTAGTATTAGTTGGTGTTGTTGCTACTTGGTCATGCAGTTAGGGAGTTTATGTATTGTTGCAGTAACTAGTGTTGTTGTTTGTGCAGTTTTTCATGATATCATTATCGTTTTGCTGTGTTTTTTTCCAGTTTTGGTTACTTTTAGTGTTGCACTTGTGCTTTTTCTAGTTGCATTTATTTTCTTTTCCACCCCCACCTATAACGTCTTACTATTTGACACAGTTCCCTTCTCATTTTCCTCGTGAAATCGAAGAAGTAGCGGAAGCAGCAAGTGGTGATGGCTACTGTATTTGGGTGTATATGTGAAGTTTCTGCGAATGCTAGTTTTTAGATTAATCAGAAGAGTATGTATTGTAACAATTTGCTATATTTATCTCCATTTGTTTTCCTAATTCTCAGTTGAACACTAACACTAGAAACTTAAACATTGTAGTGTATTATAAAAAAAATTACTTCACATATTATAAAGTTATAAAACAAAAGTAAAGATAACAAAATTGTTAATTCTAAAAGAAGTAGCAAAAACTGAAGATAATTCAAAATCTGTACGAATGCAATCAAAAAACCTCTCTGTTCTAAATAAGCAGACAGAAAAACTGCGAAGAAGAATTTCTTATATAATAAGAGCGAAGAATTGTTCGACAAAACACAGTGAAAGCCATAAATTACACTGCAGTTTCAGAGATCGGAATGTAATGAACTCGGTCCAACCGAATGGTAGGTCATTAACCGAAAGAATAACAATATATCTAGTACCAATAACGGGGAATCAGAAAATCTGTAGAACTATCACGAGTTATCCTTTGAGGTGAGTAACAAAAGGTAAGGTTACGAGGTGAAGATTGCGCTATTTGTGACGGACTGCTTAAATGAACATAACTGAGAGAGGGGGAAAAGAGAAAGAGAAAGAGTCACATACATCGCAGACAAAGAGAGGGTGGAGTTGAAGAGTGAGCAAAGCCATTAAAAGAGTTACGGAAGTAGACCGTCAAAAACGGAAACGCGAGTTGTATAAGTGCGCAACAATACTCAGGAGGCTATTATATAAAATTGACCAGACTGAATCAACTGAAAATACACAATTGAACGTATTCTATTCGCTGTGATATTATTCACAAAGATGTGAAGATTTAGAAAGCTGGTTCACTTTCAGTGTGATGCTGTTTACGAAGGAAAACAAAATAGTACTAAAAGTACTTTCGTAGAGATATAGATGGTATAAAGACAGTTCTACGTGATTTTACAAACTCACACATACACATATACACTAACACATGCACACACACAAATATATATATATACATAAATAGTTAGAATGCCTGAAGAAAATTATTTTGGTACATGGGACCTAGCAAATGTTCAATATGCGCTTCCGCGCGTGTACATATGTTTGTGTAAACATGTGTATATATATATATATATATATATATGCGAATATGCACACAGACATACACACACACACACACACATATATACACACATATATATATACACACATATATATACATATATATATATGTATATATATATATGTGTGTGTGTGTATATATATATATATATATATATAAAGAGAAACACGGAGAGATAATCTCACTGAACCATATCTCTTCGTATATTTTCGTTTGAATTTTATAAATTAAGTTGTGACATTCTTCTCTCTCTCTCTCTCTCTCTCTCTCTCTCTCTCTTAATATGAGTGTGTGTCTATTGTGTATGTGTGTGTGCGTGTGTCACGTCTGGTGACAGATATACAATGACTGCACTACTGATTATATTTAACAATGTAGAAATAGCAGTTCTCCCCAGTCACATGTCTCCTGTTAATCGGATGTCTCTTCCTGCACAGTGCATCACTTTTCTTTCTACTATTTCTTTTGCATGAGATTATCCGAACTCAACATAACACATTTGCCACAAGGATTTTGTTTATTCTTCTCCCAAAGGGAAAATAATATCAATAAATTAATAATTTGGTTCGTATTGTATGTAAAACAACTTAATTTGTCTTTTTTTATATTCATTTCACTGTCAACTACGATATATCTCTCTTAACTGATCCTAGTTTAAATTGTATATATACATATATATATATTATATATATATATATATATATATATATATATATATATATATAATATATATATATATATATATATATATACTTATTCATATATATATACATATATATATGTATATATATATATATATATACGTATATATATATAAATACATATATATATGTATACATACGTATGGTATATATGTAGGTATGTACATACATGTATGTGTATATGCATATATTTATATATTATTTATGTTATATATACGTATGTATATATACTTGCTTAGACATACACACACAAAGGCGCACATGCATATATATGTGTATACATACATATCTGTATGCGCGCGAAAATGTACGTATACATGTGAGTATGCATGTATGTATGCATGTATTATCAATGGAAATAGCGTTACGTGATTAAAGATTTTGTCATCTTCGCTACCCAAATGGGAATCGAAATTCTTTACGAACTTACCATATATTACAGAGATGCTAAAACTTCAACTATAACAAAACAATAACAGTAATGGTATCGATGCTAGTGATATTGCCGTTCTTATAGGCGATGTTAGTGGCGTGGCGCTGGTTAGTGTGTAGGGGCGATGACACTCTGCATGATGATGATGATGACGACGATGATGATGATTCTTATTGTATTATTACCAAGAGACAAGAACAATTATATGTATATATATATATATATATATTATATATATATATATATATGTATGTATGTATGTATGTATGTATGTATGTATGTATGTATATACCTACTTGATAGTGTCTATAGAAAAAGCAGCAATGGCTTTAACGCTACGTGGTTTATCGGAAAGTAGGAAGACATAAACATCACCCAATCTCATTTGCTCACATTTTATATAGAAGCTGAGGACTTCTAGCTAATACGGGAAATCAATCTATCGATCTTCGACGAATGAAAGGCAAAGCCACCCTACATATAGTTTTGAGACTAGATCACTGGCGTATACAGACAGATATCGTAATTGTATACAATGACAATAAAAACAGAATTGAATTGAATACATACTGCAAAGCATTCAGTTTGTTTCTTTACCATTGACTGTGTCTGATAATATTTGCCACTATGGCATGACACTTCAAACGTGCTTTGTTTTGTTTTGTGTTTTTCATGATAGGAAGTAGAAATTCAAGATCGCTAACGGGGTTTCCAATCCCATGATGTCTAACTTCCCGAATATTTCAATGCTATTTCGTTAAATATTTGGGGTTTTTTGTTAATGTTTTAATATTCTACTGTGGAAGAAGAACCTTATAGTTCGCTTGAAGCATTGCAGCATAGAAGTAATATAATGAACGAAAAGGAAAGCTACTAAGAATGCATGAAAATACCGTTACATATTTCAGGCAAAAGAGGGATAATGTCAAAGAAATGTGCGTCTAGTTAGATCCTGACATTTGGATAACCAGGCTGGATCTAATGAGTCACACATTTCTTTGACTGTATCCTTTATGCCTGAAATGTATAAAAGTTTTTCAGTTTCTTTCTCTGCATTTTTAGAACCTTTTCTCATGTCATTTTCTGTTTATTACTTCATTATAGATTAATAATAATGGTGAATCATCAGGATCGTTACAGCATCGGGAAAATTGCTTGGTGATATTTATTCCAGACACTTATGCTCTGAGTTTAAAATTCAGGTGAAGTCTGAGTTATTTTCATTATTTCAGGCTGAATGGTGTCGACTGGGTCACTTTCCTCAGAATTGATGGTCTTGTACATAAATTAGGAATATAATAAAAGTAATTTCACACATATACATACACACTAACACATGCACACACATATATACATACATATATATATGTGTGTGTGTTTGTATGTGTGTGTGTTTGTGCGCGTGTATATATGTATATATGTATGTATATATACATACATATATATATATATATATATATATATATATATTATATATATATATATATATATATATATATACAGTTAGAATGCCTTAAGAAAAACATTTTGTGCATGGTTCCTAGCAAATATTCTAAATGCGTGTACATATGTTTGTGTGTAAACATGTGTATAGCAAAAATTACGTTCAAGGCATTCAAAATATGTAAAGAGAAACAGTTGTAAGAATTCACGTGACAAACGCAGTAGAACAGTATGAATCTTCATGGAAATATCGAAAATGTAATCGAATGTATCAGAGTTTATTTTTTAACGTAATTTTTCACAAATTACTAAACATAACACCGAAAAATTTCTACGGTCATTTCCTTTATTTCTGTTGGGCATCGGCTTAAATAAATGGATTACTTGTACTAATATATATTCATATGGATATAATAAAACACTCAAATTATCGATATAAAAAAGTGCATCTGTATATATATGCTTACTAATGTGTATAAGTGAGGGTGAGCGAAGATATGTATGCGTACGGAATTTGTTGCTTTTTTTAGTGCGTGTATTGTCATGTGTGTATATATTTGTGTGTGTATGTTGGCACGTGTGGATATGGTTTTGTACATGTGTCCGTATGCTTGATTACATCGCCCACAAAGAGAATGCATTAGTCTACTTTTAAAACAATGACATAAGTTTATTCAAAGACATTTTTATATAACAAATTAAGCAATACGGGTGTATATATGTTATAGAGTTATTTCACCCTATAACCTTATCTACAATGAGAACTACTCTATAATTCCAAATCCATTGTGAATTCTATTCCTGTTATTGATTATGTGTGAGTAGGCGCTATCACGCATAGGTGTGTGTAAAACACGAATTATGGGGGAACCCGATCATTCAGATGTAACGATTTGTTCCCGATCATTCGACGATACGGTTATATTACGCCTACATACATACATATACAGACATATGCATGTATAAGGAACAAAAATGTAAAAATGCGAAACGTGGTAAAAATAAAAACAAATAGTGTTTATGAGGTTGCTCCTCCTGGTGTGTTCTTCTACAGAAAGGATACATGAGGAAAGAAATACAGAGACACGTGCTTGCGCGCGGCGCGCGCATGTATTTGTGTGTGCATAGCTAAAAAACTGCCCGAAAGACAACAACGGACCATTTAGAAAACAGGAAAAACTGACAGAGGACGTTTCATGCTCATCACCCACCAATCAGTTATGGACAAAACGTCATTACAGTTTCGATGCCTTATCGATTGCACTTATGCTTTTTAGTAGCATATAGCTTACCGATTTAGTTTGGCTTGTTCAAGAATACCTGAAACGTTTTTATTTCACTTTCAAAGAATTCAAACATACTCAAACATACTCACACATCAACTAGTGGCTCTACCAACCAACAAGGAATGTCCTCAGTATTTCAACCAGGTAGGACAAACTGCTTAATCTTTTTCAACGTGCATCATTGTATCTTAAAAATAGAAGGTCATATTCCACAACGTATGCAATACACTAAGAAATAAATTCAATTGATTATCTCCATTCAGTTACCTTTAAACATATTTCTTGTACACTTGGCAGCGTTTAAAGGTAAATAATTACAGATGATTCTAAAACCTTGAGTGAGTCTTAAAGACTTTTAGCCATATAGGTTGTAGTAGATGAAACAATTGACACTACATCGGTCTGTTGATAGGGCTATTACCTGAGAAGAGCTGAGTAATACTCTTTATACATCAAGTACCTTGCCAAACAAAAGCCATTTACGCTGTAACTATGAGTAACAATCATTTCCTAGTCAAATAAGTTAAGTCGGCCATTTTGCTTTTATATTTTACAAATAAACTGGGTGAAAAAATAAATATGTATATAGGTTGAAAATATTCAAAAAACTAGAGCAAAATATGCCTAGGGAGAGATATATTTCTTTTATACTGAAATATTTGTTATGTTTTCTTGTTGAGAGAAAACAAAGCTGAAAACTAAAATAGACTGTTACGTATTTAAAAAATGTGTCCGTGATAAATACAAACGTTAAATTTAAAAATAGACGTATTTTAGTTTATTGATTAATTTTTATTTTTAACTTATCAAACATTCTTTGTGAAGATGAAATAAAATTGTCTCAGTCTTTCTCTAGAGGCTTCGATTTTAAATAAATATTGGAGAAACGCCCGAGGTTTCGACGTTCGTTATGACTATGTGTATGTAAGGTAAGTATACGGCTTCTATGTTTGTAGCAATTTTTATTTGTTTATATTTTTGTTTCCTTGAAAATTTACGATTTTTTCAATTTTATTATTGTTTTTTATTATTATTATTGTTGTTTTTGCTGCTGTTTTTATTGTTGTTGTTGCTGTTGTTGTCGTTGTTGCTCTTGTTCTCGGTATAGTTGTTCTCAGGGCAGCGAAGTGGCTGAATCGTTAAGCACGGGCAAAATGCTTAGTCGTGTTTCGTCCAGTTTACGTTCTGAGTTCAAGTCCCACCGCGTCCGACTTTGCCCATCATCCTTTCAGGGTCCATAAAATAAGGACCAGTTGAGCACTGAGGTAGATGTAACCGACGTAACCCGCCCACGAAATTGCAGGCCTTGTGCCAAAATTTGAAACCATTGTTGTTATTTTTTTGTTACGGCAACAGGCTGGGTGAATATTAAGGAGTTGGACAAAGTTCTGAATAGCATTTATTTCGCCGCTTTAGATTATCAGATCAAATGCCAATGAATTAGAGTTTTCCTTTAATCTTTTCAGGGGCGATAAAATAAGTACCAATCAAGCAGTGGGTTCTGTGTTATCGACTAGCGCCTCCCTGTAAAATTAGAAAGGCATAATGTTATTATCATAGTGTTAGCTGTTTTGATATTACTGTTGCTGCCGTCGTTGCCCCTGCTGCTGCTGCTGCTGCTGCTGCTGCTGCTGCTGCTGCTGCTGTTGCTGCTGCTGCTGCTGCTGTTGCTGCTGCTGCTGCTGCTGCTGCTGCTGTGAAAAGTTATATTCTCTTGAACATCTTTACAAGATATTTTCTCGAAAGGATCATCGGAGGATTTTCTTTCCTTTTACAAATTGTTTCGAAAAATCATTACCCTCCACGATGTTGTTTGTTCCTTCTCGAGCCATACCTGGCTCATCAGAGCCGGTTTCCCGGTTTCCTTGGCCTACGTTCCCCACCTAGACGGAACGCCGGTCCGTCGCAGGTGAGCTGTAAGATGCAGGAGGAAAGAGTGAGAATAAGGTGTGACGAAAGAATCAGCAGAAGTTCACCGTTACCTTCTGCCGGAGTCACGTGGAGCTTAGGTGTTTCACTCATAAACTCACACATCGCCGGGTCTGAGATTCAAACCCGTGACTGCTCTAGCCACTAGGCCATGTTGTTGCTTGTGATGAAATAAGATTCTTTTATTTTTTTGGACAACTTTTGCGTGGGTACCTTTTATTTTGTTCTTAGTGGTTCAGTAAGAACACTTCTGTAGGAGCGAGGTAAAGTAATAACCATTAGTGAATATCTCCACAGTATCAGTTTTCTAAGCACTACAATATTGAAACAGACTATTAAATACACTCAGCTTGAAACTGACCGATATAAATGAAAAAGAATAGAGAAGACAAAAGCTTAAATTCTAGAATTCTCGGAAGTTCGAACACATCAACCTACATGGGCGATTGTAGTAGAATTGGGTAGGTATCGTTTTCTTTCATTTTAACCTTTTAACCATGTGGCGACTTTAACGTTCGGTGGTTGCAGTTTCATTGTACTAAAATTCTGAACAACGATCAGTATATTACAGTGATTTAGAACACAATTTTAAGAAGAATTTTATAGTTATATTAGGAAGACATTCGAAATTGAGAAATCTAATGTGATGGGAAGGAAACGGGGAAAATTCATAAAATGAACTCGAATAAAATTTACCTCTTGCCGAAAATAGAAAATAATTTTAAGTAGAAGAATCGCATGAGAATTACGGAGTCCTGGAGAGAGACTAAAAGTATAAAAATAACAAGACTTTTCTGTAAAGAATGTTTTCAGACAATGAAAATTTTTTTTCATAATCGATATTGAATGTCATGAAAATCATTCAATAATTACAATTTAGGACTTCTTATATTGGAAAGTTGCAGACTTAAAAAGAGGTTTAATTTACGTCGGTGAGACAGTATAACTAGAGAAAACTGTTTCTCCGAATTTGTTGGTGCCCAATGTAAGAAACGGAGAAATGCAGAAAATAAACTAAGCAAACTTTGAAAAGACAGAAACTTCATCCTTTGTTATTGAAAAGAACAAAGAAAATAGGGAATGGTAAGAAGAGTTCATCCTGGAAAAGATAATTGAAGAAAAAGATGGGGGGAATAATTTTATGAGCCCAGGTTGTAATTGTAGATTGGATGAAGCAGTACTGTTTGCCCATTGTTAGAATTTGAGAATATTCGAAGGTGATTACCTTTCACGGTGTATCTGAGTGTCCATATTTTGCACAGAAAGTACGCAAAAACGTGGGAATGACAAGTTCTTGGGTTTTGCATGCACAGAAAATAGTTATGGCCATTTTGTGAGCAAAGAAAAGAAAGGACACGAATGGACGAACTTTTCTTTGAAATCTTAGAGGAATTTTAGACGTAACAAAGTCTACAATGCCGGAAAAAAGGCGCAAAGCGTTTTCTCCGGGGTGTTTAAAGAAATGCCAGTTCACCGCAATATATATTAACAATAATTCATTCTGCTATTTAGCACAAAACCTGAAATATTGTAGAAGGGATAGTCGGTTACGTCGACCCAGTCCCTGTCAACCGGTACTTAATTGGTCGACCTCGAAATGATGAAAAACAAAGTCCATCTCGGTGGTATTTGAACTCAGAACATAAAGGTAGAAGAAATGCCGCTAAATATCTTGTGCGCTTCAGTGCGGTGTAGAGCTCGGTGCCTTAATAAACCTTTCTACATTAGCACAAACCCTGAAAGTCTGCCGGGCAGAGGTAATCGAGTACACTGACACCAGTGCTCAACTAGTAACGAAACATATTTCGTTAAATTTTGGCAACAATCTAGCAACGTCAGCAGAGTGGGAAAATCAATTAGATCAAGCCCTGTACTGTACAGTTACTTATTTTATCAGCGCTTAAATGATGAAATGTAATGAAGTCCCGGGCAAAATTTCATCTAGGGATGATTTAAAGCCACACGAAATACCGCAAAAGATTTTGTTCCGCTGGCTAATGATTCTTCAAACACACTGCCTTGACAACAACAACAATAACAATGACGACGACGACGATGGAGATGATGATCTCTTTTATGAAACACAAGGGTCCGGGAAGTGGAATGTGAATGTTTTTGTGTAAGGTTCTCACATCCTTTCCAATTGAATGTAACATGCTGGTACAGAAAGAATACAAGAAAAGACATGGCAGTGTAGGGGGAGCAATCCGCTGGGAGCTTTGTAGAAAACTAGGATTTGAACATACTGATGAATGGTATGAAGATGAACCTAGTAAAGTATTAGAAAGTAAGAAATATAAGATTTTGTGGGACTTTAACATTCAGACTGACAGAGAAATAGAAGCTAGAAGGTCTGATTTAGTAGTGGTGGATAAAGAGAATAGACAGTGCCAGATAATTGATTTTTCTGCCCCAAATGATGATAAAAATAATATGAGAAGTATATAAAAAATAATAATAATGATAATAATAATAATAATGATAATAATAATAATAATAATAATAATAATAATAATAATAATAATAATAATAATAATAGCAATAATAAGAAAGAGGAGGAATAGGAGGAGAAAAACAGGAACAAGAGAAACAACAGCAGCAACAACAACAACGACAACAACAATAACAAGAAGGAGGAGGTGGAGGAGGAGGAGAACAACAACAGGAACAACAAACAACAACAACAATAACAATAATAATAGTAATAATAATAATAGTAATAATAATAATGATAATAATAATAATAATAATAATAATAATAATAATAATAATAATAATAATAATGGGGGAGCATCATAGCCATGTGTTGAGAGGGATTCTTTGGGGTTTGAATAATTCACCTCTGGAAACATGGGTGGTTCTTTCAACATCCTTAAACAACCCTTATTCAGGGACCTTTTGAGCGGGATGGGCTACTCAACCTGAAGAAAATTCTAACTGGACCCCACCTGCAAGGTCATGTGCTGTTTATCTTGATATGAGATCACCTTGTCGCGCGCATATGGTTGTGATGCATGTGCCTGGTGTACCCTTATCAGACGGGTAGTCATGATGGGTATACTGGGCTTCGTATATTTTACCCCAGTGTCACTTTGATGGCATGAACTGCTCTCTCACTCAATAATAATAATAATAATAATAATAATAACATTACAATTATGTATTTCCAACATTTTCTTAATATTATGCTTCATATTGTTATTGTTGTTATATCTATTACGTTTCACGTTCTGATGTTGTTCAGAATGTTCCTGTTGGTATTATATTTTAGTTGTGATTCGTACTAACGTAACTTGTTTCATGTAGTATATAGAAAAGAATATGCTATTCCTGTAAGCTATTTATTTATAGCAATCGCCATATACAATTGGCATTTCCAGCGATTAACATTTCCGACAAAGAACAAAGAACGTAAAATAAAGAGAAACACTGATTTCATGTTGGCCTTCATTCAGGAAGAAAAATTTAAAAATACATTTTTGCCTGAATTTTTCATCATCGCCATCGTCATCATCATCACCACCATCATCACTACCATCGTCATCATCACAACCATCATCATTACCACCACCATCATCATCACCACCATCATTATCACCACCACCATCATCACCACCACCATCATCATCACCACCATCATCAACATCACCACCATCATCCCCAACATCATCATCGCCATCTTATTCTTCCTCTTCTACTTTTTCTTCTTCTCCTTCTTCCTCTTCGTCTTCTTTTTCTTCTTTTCTTCTTCTTCCTCCTCTGCTTCTTCTTCTTCGTCTTCTTTTTCTTCTTCTTTTCTTCTTCTTCTTCTTCTTCCTCCTCTTCTTTTTCTTCTTCTTATTCCTCTTCTTCGTCTTCTATTTCCTCTTCTTTTTTTCTTTTTCTTCTTCCTCTTCTTCTTCTTCGTCTTCTTTTTCTTTTCTTCTTCTTGTTCTTCTTCTTCCTCCTCTTCTTCTTGTTCTTGTTCTTCTTCTTCGTCTTCTTCTTCCTCTTCTTCGTCTTTTTCTTTTCTTCTTCTTCTTCTGTTTCTTCTTCTTCTTCTTCTTCTTCTTCTTTTTCTTCTTCTTCTCTTTCTTCTTCTTCTTCCTCTTCTTCTTCTTCTGCCTCTTCTTCTTCTTCGAGCAGCATCGTTTGCATACCAAAAACATGCTTAGCAGCATTTTGTCCAGCATTACATTCTCAGTTCAAATTCTATCGAGGTCGTCATGGTCTTTCTATCTTTTAGGGTCCATAAAATAAGTACCTGTTGAGCACTAAGGTTGATGTAATCGACTTACCGCCTCCACCGCATTCATCGCCTTATACCAAATATCGAAACCACTATTATTGCTGTTATCATTGCTTTTGTTATTTATTTTAAATTTTGTTTGTTGCAATCACATGGTGAGACAAACCGAGTGCCCTAGGGCAAATATTATTATTATCATCATCATTATCATTATTATTATCATTAATATTATTATTGTTGTTGTTGCTGTTGCTGTTATTATTATTGGCTGAGAGAGCAGCGCATGGCATCAAAGTGACACTAAGGTAAAATATATAGTATACTCATCATGAGTACCCGTCCGATAAGTGTACACCAGGCACATTCACCACATCTATATGTGCGTGATATGTTGATCTCATTTCAAGATAAACAGTGCACGACCTTGCAGATGAGGTCCAGTTAGAATTTTTCTTCAGTTCGAGTTGCCCATCGCGTTCAAATGGTCCTCGAATAAGGGTTTATTAAGGATATTGAACGAAACACCCATGTTTCCAGAAGTGAATTATGCAAACTCCAAAGAATTCCTCTCAACAAATGACTCTGATGCTCTCCCACTACTTCTGATATTGATCACAGTTGCACATATATCGTCGGCCACCAACGGACATGCTCAACTGGTTAAGATCAAACTCATATAACAAGCTACTCTGTGATATTGAGCAGAATATATTTGCTGTAGCCCATCATTTGTACCGAGGCAAGCCAATATACAAGATTATTTATCATTATTATTATTACTATTATTATTATCATCATCATCATCATCATCATCATCATCATCATCATCATCATCATTATTATTATTATTATTAGTGTTGTTGTTGTTGTTGTCGTCGTCGTCGTCGTCATCATCATCATCATCATAATTATTCAAGATCCTTCTTTGTATGTTGTTTTTCATTGCACCACAGACTGCAGCTTTGTTTGCCTTGAGTATCTACAGCATTTTCTTTTGGTGTTATTTTCACTCAATTGAAAGTATTTACGGATGATGTGTGCGGTGTCAGTAGTGCTATTTCTATATGCTATATGTATTTGTAAGTCCTGCTGCACCTCGTTGTATATTTTTCTGTTCTTTTTCGTCATACATAATGCTCCTATTATTATAGGGATTGCTTGTGATTTTAGGTTCCACATTTTGTTTATTCATTATTAGAGTGATTGTCATTGCCATGTACCATGTTTGTCTCAGGTTTATATAATTTTCTTGCCAGTTTTATGTCCTAGTGTTGGCATATTGTCCAGTGGATATAACTACTTATTCGGTCATGTCTATATACATTCAGATTTGGAAAAAGGCTGGACAGTCGGAATGATGTGGTCAACTGTCTCATTGTGCTCGCTGATATTATTATTATTATTATTATTATTATTATTATTATTATTATTATTATTATTATTATTATTATTTCTACTGCTGCTGCTGCTGCTGCTACTACTACTACTACTACCATTACTACTACTACTACTACTACTACTACTACTACTACTACTACTACTACTACTACTACTACTACTACTACTACTATGTTGTTTTTTGTTCTGGATTGTTTAAATTTCCTAATCTGTGAATTCCATCATGATAGGTGCCATATACGGGAACCCAGATGCTGGAGGCTGAACACACTACAAGCTTTACGCTTATATGACTGACTTTATGGCGACCTCTTGGTAGATATCTACAGCAAATCTTATACTTGTAGTAATCTTCTCACTTATTTGTGTCACGTAGCAGTAGTAGTGCTGATAAAGTTCCCGTGAAAGGGGGCGCAATATTGATAGTTTTCAATCAATCACTTAAGATTTTCACCAACGTCTTCGCAAAGATGTTGGCTCTCGAAGTTATTAGCCCAAACAGATCGATGCACAACAATCTTGGTCTCACAGCTGTTGGCTTTGACCGCATCATCAAAGACTAGATCCCCTCGCTGTAAGACGTCATTTGTGGTTAGAATGAACTGCAGCCTATCTATGATATTCTATATCTTGCGTTCGATCCAGCAGCAATATTTATGCCCCTCATCATTTCCGTATGTACTGAGTATTGAGATATCTAAAGTATCTTGGGACAATTAAAGAACAGCCTGGAAAAACTAGGATTCAGAAAATATGTGTCAGCAAATGCTTGTGATTTCACCATCACTGTTTCTAATACACAGAAATATTCAACGGTACTCAGAGAGATTACGAGATGTAAAAGGATAGAAATCAATGTGTTGAGATGGGAGGCCATCCCTAGAAGACAAGCCGGGTAAAATGGAAGACGCTGCTCGATTTCGGAAATTTGAAGGAACAAGGGTAGGCCCTGCACCTTCAGTTGAAATTTTTGCTACAACTTCCAGAAATATTATAACCTACCGCTGTCTTTAATGTTCGCCGCGTAGTGACAGCCATGAATACACAAGTAGTAAGGGCTCTCCGCGATGTATGGCAGATCATCGAGTATATATCTACGCCAAGGCTGGACCTATTAAACATTAAAGTTCTCGCAGTACACTACAAAGTAGTTGCTTACCCCAGTACTATTTTAGCTCTGATACGGTAGATATCCGTTATGACTTAGGAACAATCGACCGTCTTAGACATTTCTGCCTACACAAACTGCACTCCTGCCTTTACGACGTGGGTTCCAGTTGCTCTGATCAATGGAACAGCCTGCTCGTAAAATTCAAGTCCACGAGATTAAGTATTCCACAGACACCTGTACCCATAACATAGTTCTCAGTGGGATTCAGTGTGACACAGAATGGCCCATTGATCTACATGTATAAATCTGTTTTACCATCTGGGTGTAATGGAACAATGTGAAATAAAGAGTCTTACTCATGGCTTTACGATCTTGAGCCGAAAACCCCTAATAACTAAAACAGCGCCTTCACAAACAAAAGAGGTGAAGGAAAAGGAAATGCCTCACATTCACCGACATAGTTACTACTACACCAATAGTAGTATTATCAGCAGCAACAGCATAGTGGAGGCGCAAAGGCCCAGTGGTTAGCGCAGCGGTTTCGCGGTCGGAAGAACGCGGTTTCAAAAACACCTAAGCTACACGAGGCCCCGCCGGGTGGTGGTGGTGAACCCCGCTGTACTCTTTCACCACAACTTTCTCTCTCTCTTTCTTCCTACTTCTGCCACAAATTGATTAGCCGAAACAGATCGATTCACAACAATCTTGGTCTCACAACTGTTGGCTTTGACCGCATCATCAAAGACTAGACCCACTATGATGTAGTAAACTTTCAGACCCTAGTCTAGATTGCGAACCCTCTGTTCTCTACGATGGTTCACATCACCCGTTAAAAGCCACCGTTTACGGAATGAGGATAACAACGGAACTTTCACGACTGTGCAACCGCCAGTCTATCACGTGTGGTGGGTGGATCTTCAAGTTGCCACACGCTTTCTAAGTAGCTTAGAGTAGGCTCGAATTGAGAGATTATTCTTTGTGGTTAATGGCGTGAGTCCTGATTGGAAGAAGAAGAAGAAGAAGAAGAAAAGAAGCAACATCATATGTAAAAAGAGCCACAATGACAACATTCACACCAGCATCAACAATAGTAGCGACGAAAACAGCAACAATAACAACATATACAATCGCAGTAGCAACCGTGGAAACAGCAGTATCAGTCACATCAATAATTTCAACAAAATCATCGCCTGACAGAGGATAACATCGCCCAGTACTTTCTCTCTTTTTCCTTTTCCTTCTCCTCCTACGGGTACAAACTCAGATATACTCCCGCAGAACAATACACCTCTGCCTGCATCTGGGATGATGTTTTCAGATCTTATAATTTCTTGAGACGAGAAGTTGCGCGTAAATGTACCGGAAATAAAGATACCACCCAATAACATCTCGACACTGACACAAAACATCTTTAAAATCTACCTCATCAACAAATACTCCACCACTAATGCCAATATGGTAGTTTTTCCCACTTTATCCAAGTAGTTATCAACAATTTTAACTGCCAATTCAGAAGGAAGGTAAGTTTCGTGATGGGATTGCTGTAACTCAGTAAATTTGTTTAAATGTGAGTGAATATGTAGGCCAAATGAGTAGGCCTACGCTTAAGCTGGTGCTTGTAAGATTGAGAAAACAGATGGGAAATGGACTCTTCCAAACGTTGTGGCCTTGTTGAATCTTCTGAGCTTGAGTATGATCAAGCTTTTTAGAAAACGTGGTGCAATATCTTTGCTCAATGCTTTCGATGAAAACGAAAATCTAGTGAGCGCGCACTACACCTCCATACTCTCGGCGTAATAGCCGGAAATTGACGAGGCATACCGGTTCGAAAATGTTCACGCATACACAAGGAGGGATGGCGTCACCTCTCACCAAAAGGATTTTTGTCCTTATAGCATTGTTCATCGTTATCGTTTTTATCGTTCACAAGTATTTATGTAAATCTCCACTGTCCTTTGTTTATTTGTAACCTCTCTGTCCAATAAGTGAATCATGGTTATTATTATTATTGAGTGAGAGAGCAGTGCATGCCATCAAAGTGACACTGGGGTAGAATATACGATGAAAATATACCCATCATGATTATCCGTCTAATAAGGGTACACAAGGTGATCTCATATCTAGATAAATAGCACATGACCTCGCAGGTGGGGTCCACATAGAATTCTTCTTCTGGTCATCCCATTCAAAAGTTCCCTGAATAAGGGTTGTTTAAGGATGTTGAACGAAACACCCATGTTTCCAGAGGTGAAATATTCAAACCCCAAAGAATTCCTCTGAACATATGGCTATGATGCTCGCCCACTACTTCTACTCGTGATCAGAGATGCACATATCGTCAGCCACTAAGGGACATGCTCAACTGGTTAAGGTCAAACAACTGACAACCAAATTTGTGGTATTGTGCAGAATATTTGCTGTAGCCCATCTTTTATACCAAGACAAAACAAGTACGTGAAAACACTTCCAATCAGTTAAGATCAGAAGCCACGAGAGCCACTGCAAGGTACGGCATCAGGGTTATCATTATTATTATTACTGTTGTTGTTGTTGTTGTTGCTGTTGTTGTTGTTATTACTGAGGTGGTGAACAAGCACACTCGTTAGCACGTCAGACAAAATGCTTAGTGGCATTGCGTTCGTCTTTACCTTCCTAGTTCATATGCCGCCCAGGACGACATTGCCATTCATCCTTTCGGAGTCAATTAATTAAGTACCAGCTAGGCACTCGGTCGATATAATAGACTAGTGTACTCCCATCAAAATTTCAGGTATTGTGCCAATAGCAAAAACAATAGCTATGTTTGTAACGACCAAAATTTTAGCGTCAGCTTCAGTTTCTCGGTCCAAATGCCAGAGAAGACAACTTTACCTACCTTGCTTTCGGAGTTGAAGAATAAAGAAGTATTTGAGCACTCGGTTCCATGAAATCGAATTTTCACTGCCCTTAAAATTGCTGGCTTTGTACCAAAATTTGAAACAATAATTGTTATTAATTATTCCTGCATATTCTCTGTTGTGCTTTGAATATCGTTCGCTTGTGCGCTCCGCTGAATATATGACGACTTGTGTCAGAGTAGAATCAATGAACGGAACCCAGGTTCCAGAACGCTGCAGAAAAATTAGAGAGGAGGAAGGTAAAGATGTTGAAATAAGTGAATAAGAGAAATAACTAAATAACGAAACATATTTAATAGGGAAGAAAGAAAAAGTAAGAAAGAAAGAAACGCATGAAAGAAAAAGATAAAAAGAAGGAACAAAGAAAGTGTACTGTATTTATGGAACGAATAAAGTTGATACAGAAATGTTTACATAAAAAAAATTGAAAAGGAAGCTAAAAGAGACGAGATATCTATAAAGAAGTGGGATTTTAGGAAAAAAGTCGGAAAAGTGAGCTATAAGGAAGGCCGAAATGAAACAGAATGAAAAATAGTAAATAATGTAACAAGGAAAGAAATAAAGGCATAAATAAAATTTAGAATAAAAGAAAAATGGGAACAAAGAACAATATAAAAAATGAATGAACGAAGAGAGAAATAGAAAGCAACAAATATTGAAAGTAAGAAAATTAAAGAGAGAATGAAGAAAGGAATAAAGAATAGAAATGGAAAAATATGTAGCAGAGAAAGATGGCAGTATGAATGAACGAAAACCGAATAAGATGAAGAAAGAAAAATGACACAGAATAAGAAAGTATAAAAGAAAGAAAGCCGTAAAGTACAATAGATCTGAAAGATGGAATGAATGTAAGAAAGAAAGATAAAATGAAAGAGAGGAAGAAAAAAATCAGAAGAGATAAGTTTATTACAATAAATTAAATAAATATAGAAAATGAGAGAAAAAATTTAAAGGAAGAACACACAAAAAAAAGAAGGCACACTGAATGAGAAAGAAGGAAGGAAATCAACGAAGGAAAGAAGAAACAGGAAGAGACGTGCAGGAAGAAATGGACAGAAAATAAACTAAGAAAATAACTAAAATCACGGAAGGAAGAGTGTTTGAAAATGTAAGGAAAATTATGTAGAGAAAGACAAAAAGAAAAAAATAGAAGGAAGAAACATAACGGAATTGAAACAGAATGACGAAATAATCTAGGTTCTTGGATTGACTCAACTCAAATTAATAGATCGCAAAAATACACACACGCACACACACACACACAGTGTGTAACTGGTACCAATTTAATCGACCCCTAAAGGATGAAAGGCAAAGTCGACCTCGGTGGAATTTGAACTCAGAACGTAACGGCAGACGAAATACGGCAACGCATTTCGCCCGGCGTGCTAACGTTTCTGCCAGGTCACCACTTTTTTTCTATTAAAGGATGAAAGGCAAAGTCGACCTCGTCGGAATTTGAACTCAGAACGTAGCGCAGACGAAATACCGCTAAGAATTTCTCCCGGCGTGCGAACGTTTCTGCCAGCTCGCTGCTTTCAGTTTTCATATTTATTGATGGTTTAAAATATAACTTGTAGAAATCTAATTTTATTAGTATTCTAATTTCTCTTTTAATTATATTAATTCGTAGTCCTTCATGAAATAATTTTCTGTTAAAAATTTCGAATACCTTTCAATTTCGTTCTTAGTTTAAAATTGTTAGCAGCGTAACACCCGAACACATATGATGAGCAACCGAATAATTATAGTTTAATTAATCTAAACGATTTTAAACCAGTTCAGTTATTTATCAATTAGCATCGAATATATAAGTTAGAAAGGGAGAATTTTTTTCAAGATTTACATCCCCCATACGCACACACAAGCGTGCACACACACACACGCACATACACACACGCACATATACATACATACATACATACATACATACATACATACATACATACAGGCGCGCACGAACTCACGCGTACATACATATATGTATATTTAGAGAGGTATTTTTACGTGTTTGTGTGTATATCTTTCTACGTGGAGACACTCTTGACTTATTTCACGTTTCCATTCACATGGTGGTGCCCCAGCGTGGCCACAGATGCAGGGCCTAAATGAATAAAACAATAAATGAATACGAATGTAAGGAATTATTGAATGTGCAAATGCATATCTGGATATAAGAATATTTATGTATGTGCTCGTGTGTGTACTATCGCGGTTTCGATTCTCAGACTGGGAGTTGTGAGTGTTTATTGAGTGAAAACACTTAGAGCTCTACAAGTTGCCGGCAGTGGGTGGGGCAAATCCTGCTCTACTCTTTTACCACAACTTTCTCTCACTCTTTCTTCCTGTTACTGCTGTACCTGTATTTCAAAGGGCCAGCCTTGTTACACTCTCTGTGACGCTGACTCTCCCCGAGAACTACCGTAATGGTACACGTGTCTGTGGAGTGCTCAACCGCTTGCACGTTTATTTTACGAGCAGGCTGTTCCGTTGATCGGATCAACTGGAACTCTCATCGTCGTAACCGACGGATTACCACGAGTGTGTGTGTACGCATGTAAGCTTGCATGTATGTATGTATGGACGGATCTATGGATGAATGGTTCGATGTATGCATGTTTGTTTGTATAAACGCATTAAAGCATGTATCTATACATGCTCGTATATATATGTATGCATGCATACATGTATGTAAGTTTGCATGCATGTGCGTATGTACGTATATATGCATGTATTTACGTATGTATGTATATATGTATGTATTTACGTATGTATGTATATATGTATGTAGATTGAAATACTGGTCACAACGTTCTGTTTTCTGTCACACATTCGTGCATACGCATTAGCGCATTCACACACTCAAACGCACGCACAGACTCTCTCCCTCTCTCTCTCTCTCTCTCTCTCTCTCTCTCTCAATCTGTCTCTCTCTCTTTCTCCCACTTTCTTTCTCTGTATTTTCTCTCCTTTTCAAATATCACCATGTCTGATATAAACTGTGTTTTGTAAAGCATTGAAGTTTCATAAATAAATATCTCTGGAGAAGGAGCTAAGAAGTTACTGATGAATTTAAATGACAAATTTTTAAGAATATTATTACTTTTCTGTTTTTTATTAAAAATGTTTGCAATATTTTTCTTGTTGAAATATTTTACGTGAAATATTTAAATGGTTTATACAGCAAATCTGGAGCAGCGATGCACGAAAACGGCTCGTTCATTAATTAGCAAGAAATATGAAATTTAATCAAATATTTACTTCAATCAAATTAAATATTCTGGTTAATGTAGTAAAGAAGTTCATCTAATCGATGCGGCAGCTTCATAGATTCGCTTCTTAGAGGAATTCAAGAATTTAATGAATGTGGACATGGAAGAGAAATAAATGATTTAAATGCAACCAATTTCGAAGATTTATAAATCAGTTGCATAAAAAATAGTTCTGGGCTATATGCTGGGTGGTGGCATTAGTTCTATTCATTCAAGTTCCAGGAGTTTATTTCTTGGTCGATTGAGCGGTGTGAATTATTGCGTTGTCTGACAGCAACAGAGTTCGGTTTCTGTTAACCAATGCACAATGGCATAAATCTCCGCCGACTTTTCGGAGTAAAAGTTGGCATCGATGTTTCGGCCGGCCTGAAAGAATTCGGAGTGAATTATTCTGTGATATTTCCACCAAACGCAGAAAGTGACCATTTGTTCGGGGACAGGTTCGGGAAAGTGACTCGTGCTTAGGTACTGATTAAGCATGTCAGGAATAAGGAAAAATGTCTCAATCTGATTATTACTTGCTCCGATCCATGCCTTACATCCTAGGTTGTCGAAGCTTCATCAATCAAGAAAGGTGGAATCTGTAGTGAAGTTGTTCTCCCCTGAAATGACAAGGACTAGTATCACCGTGGGATCAAAAGAACTGGCAGAAAGATGGCTTGAACCGGCGCAACAGGATGGCCATCACTTTAAATGCTCGGCTGTTTTTGTTGAAAGTTTACGAATAAATAAAAAAAGTTTCCAAAATATTGCAAAACTTTTGATTGAACAGAATAATTCAGGTACAAAGCTGACAGTTTCAGGACGGTAACTGTATTGATATATGATATCGACTTTAGTAACACCGAAAGGATGGAATGCCAAGTTAGCAAGATTTGAACTCACTGCTGAAAGAGTCAGAATAAAGCATTTTCTCGGACGCTTAAAAGACTTTCTCTAATCACGGACGCTGAAAGACCAAAATAACGATTTCTGAAAAAGACACAAATGCAATAGATTTTAAGGAAGAAGGTTAGTCGATTAAATCGAATCCACTTTATGACCTGTATTTCATTTTATCGCCCCCAGACGGATGAAAGGTAGAGGTGAGCCCAGTATGATATAACTTCAGAAAGCAAAAAGACTAAAAAAAATAATACGTAACATTTTTGTCTCACGTTCTGAGGATTTTGCTATCTCGCAGCATTTAGAGAAGCCTAGCCACATCCAAAGATTGTAAAGTTTAAACAATAAACATAAACTGTTGCAGAGTTTAATTCCAGAGACAGAGAGTGTGAGAACAATTTAGGATTCAAAATATTGGCTGGTCTAATACAGAAACGAAGTTGAGAGAATGATGTGAAATTGTGTTTTCAATCGGTATATTCCATGTTGCAGTCAAATATCGCTCCTTTTATAGGACGAAACAAATATACTGATGTGTTACATGAACTTAAAACGACAAAATGTGCATGTTTGCGCATCTTTGTGCATCTTTTATCGATCTAAGTAGGCCTGGGACTAATGAACCACAAGAACTATAGGGAGAACAAAGTTTGCGTGTACAACTTTTCTTTTCATCCGGTTTAAAACACCCCAACTTTCCAGCGGATGACTTCAGAGATCCCTCTGCTAAAAAATAAAAATAAAATAATAATAATAATAATAATAATAATAATAATAATAATAATAATAATAATAATAATAATATTGGGCGATCGGTATAAAAGTAACTCCCTCCTTACTTGCCTCTGGTCAAGGAAGCCCGGATGTTTATGGCCTTTACCCCTCTACTTCTGACTAAACAATGAAAAAAAAAGGAGAAAATAAACCACGCCAACAAAATGCATCAATAACCATAATAATGCTCTCTAACTTGGGATGACTGTTGATTAGATCATTTCTAGGAATCCAGTTGTTATTAATTATTTTTATCGATCCGGGATTGATTGGCGGTAAAGATTGGGAAAGAGGAATTTACTCTGATTATATAAAAGGATGTAATTGAATTACTCAGTAATTTTTCGTTGGTCTCCTAATTGTGAAATATATTCATAAATGTTACGAATTTAAGAACCAGGTCAACAGTTTTTAAAAAAGGGTGTTAATAAAATTGATAACACTACATGATCTCTACTTCATTTTTATCGATCCCAGAGTCAAAGTTGACTGCCACGTATTTGAACTAAACGTGCAAAGAGTCATGACTATACCGTAACTTTAATGCTCTAACGACACTATCAACTCGCTGCATTCGTTCGCTTTATAATAACGGTTTCAAATGTTTGCACAGGGCCAGCAATTACATAGAATCCAGTGCTAAACTGATATTTATTTTATTGACCCCGATAAACTGAAACAGACTTCAGTGCTCAATTAGTACTTATATCAACCCTGATGGCATGGTGACGTAATCATTAGCACGTCTGGTAAAATGCTTGGCGATAATTCGACGGTCTTCAGGTTCTAAGTTCAAATTCAGCCGAGGTCAACTTTACCTTTCATCCTTTTGGGGTTGATGATATAAGTACAAGCTGAGCACTGGGGACAATGTAATCGAATATCCTACTTCCGCAAAATTTCAGGAATTGTGCCTATTATAGAAAGAATTGTAGCAACTGTGAAACACTGAAAGTCCAGTATTGGAAGTCAGAACTACCGCTAAGCAGTACTTTTTTACGAAACGCTAAAGATTCTGTCAAATTGCCGCGTTTATAAATGTTTATAACTTCGATATAAAAACATATTTTGTGAAGATGAGTTTCTGTACTGAATTCCACATCGTTGAATAACAGACAATACACCACGTTCATTGTATCTGCGTAGAATATTTTATCTTACTTATCTACAAATAATTTCAATATCAAGTACATATTTTAAAGGGGAATATATAAAATCAGACACATAAAGAATGCATAACGGTACGAATGCATGATTATCTGTGTGAATATATGTGTCTGAGTGTTTGCGCGAGCACATATATGAAATATACGTGTACAATATATCTATATATGTGTTTGCGTTCCCTACGCGTGTATGCATATATGTGTGGGGTGGGATTAAGCAAATGACAAAAAAATACCAGCGTTAGTTCTGACAGCCTGATTGCTGGTGTAACTAGTATAACAACTGGTTTTGTTTGGATAAAATAGACCGGCTGAGTTACAATAACATAATTACCAGGATTTAATAGGATCGATGGAAAATGAATATACCATTAGAATGATGAAATTATGGGCTGTGTAACGTATGCAATTATGCATGCGTTTATATATCTGTACATATATGCATGTGTATATATATATATATATATATATATATTATATATATATATATATATATATATTATATATATATATATCGTTTGTAGCAAACATAAATCCGAAGAAAGAAGCACATTCTAAGATGTAGAGCAGTATATATAATATATATATATATGTGTGTATGTGTAGGGAGAAATCTCACACAAAAAAAAAACACAAAAGACGAAAACAGGTGGTATAGACAACAAACAGATGTATTAGTATAACACTCGGGGAGTGAAAATGTCTTTAACGTTTCGAGCATACGCTCTTCCACAGAAAGTAACACAGAGAGAAACAAGGAGAGAAAATAAAGAATGTGTAGTGGCTAGCGATCTATCATGCAATTCAGATAGGTAGATAGTAGATAGATGATAGATAGATAATATTTATATGCATATACATACACAAATGCACGCTAGCACACACTTATATATATATATATATATATATATATATATATATATACGAGAAGAAGCAACAAGAATGCATTGGTTTTTAGTACAATTGTTTCATACAAAGACAGGCTTTATTACAAGTTGCAAAAATTGCAGCAGATAAAAGTGTCCCGTACTCATCAGCTAAAATACATTTGAGTTCTCTAGACATCTTAGTGGGTGAGGTTATACTCATGAGATATTGGAGATAGTTCCATTAGAGGCAGATATAGGTTGTAAACAGTTTTCCAAAGTTCCTTAATGATGATGCACAGTCTTATCACAGATTTTTAAAAAACTTATTAGTTTCGAAGAGAAGATGAATCAATCCATGGTGTAGATTTAAATTTCCAGAGATATGAAGAGGATGATGCACAGACTTATCACAGGTTTTTAAAGACTTATTAGCTTCACAGAAAAGGTGAATTAATCCATACTGAAGATTTACATTTCCAGTGGTAAGATGAGGGATTTCATACTCACAGACTATGTATTTTAGCTGATGAGTACGGGACACTTTTATCTGCTGCAATTTTTGCAACTTGTAATAAAGCCTGTCTTTGTATGAAACAATTGTACTAAAAACCAATCCATTCTTGTTGCTTCTTTCTCGTTTATAATCACCCCACATTACTGTATGGATAACACCATATAGTTTTTCTGGTGCATCTAAGTTAAGTACCACATTCAAGTAAATTCATTGGAAGTTACTTGAATCTTAATTGCTTTGATTATATATATATATATATAATATATATATATATATATAAATCTTTATAACGAATAACGGGAATACTCAATTCAAGTTAAGGAACATGCAATTTGGCAGTTGCATTGTACGGTTACGGGAAGTTTGTTACAAATTACTCAATCACAACGCAGCATAATAACGTATATACATAATATAAATAACATCCCCTTATCTATACATTTATTGTATATCCGTTATTTCTTTCTTACTTATGAACAGTATAGTAAATTATCATATAATTCATATTCGTTTGGTTAATTTTGAATTTAAATATCAAATCCAGTGTTCGTACGAAATAGATCCAATGTATTTTAGTAACCTATTGACCATAATGCATAAATATAAATAATCTATTTTTCTTCATATTACGTAATACTCTATTCCTTCTTACAACCGAATAATCTCCATTTATATATTTATATTGCTAATAATTAATGATTACAAATAGATTGTATAACATATACCTAAATACATGTTCCCTTATAATCTACTATTTTTTATTCTTCATTCCATTGTATATTAGTTTTATAGTTCTTTTCCAACTCTTCGTTTAATTTTTCCTTTTCTAGCATATCAAAAGAACAATTCTAAACATTAAACTCCCCAAAACATAATCCTAACTTCCTATCTTTTCTAATAGTGTTTATTTATTAAAATCAAGCAACCATGACATAGAATCTATATATATATATATACAATTATAACTATATATATATATATATAATATATATATATATATATATATATATAATATATATATATATATATAATATAAGAAAATAGTAAAGAGTGAAAAAACGACAGAAGGCTTAAATGTTAAAAAATATATATATTTGCGTCAAAATGTCTGGAGAATATTGGAAAAAAATTTTTCCCTCCTTAAAATGACATAATTTTATAATTTTTAAAGAAATACCGGTTTCGCAGTTAGCTCTTCAAATTTCTTGTGACTTAATGTTTATTTTAATAACGTAATCCTTGTATTTTTGCTACGGAGAGTTCTAGATAAGGGAAAGTAGTGAGTGATTTCTTCCGGTGTAAGGGAGATAATCGCTTAAAAAATTTGTTTCCTTTAGTGTGAATTTCTCTGTATTATTGAGTTCGGATAGTTGAGTCTGGGTTTGTACTTTTCAATGAAGAATGTTTCCTTATTTAGTCTAATTTGTGATGATGATCCGAAAGCACATTGGTAAAATGGAAAGATTAAAAGTGTGGTTGTAGTTGCTTTGCGCATTTCTCAATGTGTTCACTAAAAGGTATCATTCTATATTCTGGGAATGCAATCTGTTGTCGATGCAGTGTGCATCTACGTCTGAGTGATAGTCCCGTGGACCCCACGTAGTCTTGGTGGCAGCCCGAGCATTTAATGACATAAATTATGTTTTCAGAGGCACAAGTAAAGTTAGATTTGATCTTGAATTTCTGTCCCTCTTTAAAGAAGAATTCTGATCCTTCCAATTTTGACGCAAATATATATATTTTTTAACATTTAAGCCTTCTGTCGTTTTTTCACTCTTTACTATTTTCTTATATTCACCACGTGCTTTACCAAACAAACTTTCTTATCTATATATATATATATATATATATATATATTATATATATATATATATACATATAACAGAAAAGAGGAATTTCGATTATCCCCACATAATGTATATAAGAAATAAAAAAAAAGGAAAATACGCACACTTACATAGTTTTAATATAATTTGTAATATATCGACCGGTTTCACTATCGCTATTCAGGATATTAGGTTTTACTTACTTGAATATATATTTTTACTTAAGAAGAAATTTTGTCCATGTTGTGTGTAAAACATAATATCATGAATAGCGATGGCGATACCGGACGATACATTAAAAAAATATATTAAAACTATGTAAGTTTGCGTATTTTCCTTTTTTAATTTCTGATATATATATATATATATTATATATATATATTATATATATATATATATATATATATATATATATATATATATATATATGTATGTATATAATATATGTATATATATATATATATATATATATATATATAATATATATATATAATATATATATATATATATATATATATATATACATGTATTATATATATATATATATAAATAATATATATATATATGTATGTAAATACATACATACATACATATATTTATGTGTATATATATATATATATATATATATATATATTATATATATATACATATATATTTGTATGCGTGTATTCAATAGCTTCTTGATCGGGGTACCAACTTGAAAAACTGAACGAATCCACACCAGTAATCATTTCTAAATCTGGCACTTATTCTATCTCCCTTGTGCTGAACACAGGATGTAAACTAACAGATACCGGTTATCAAGTTGCATGGGGGTAGAAATACCAATCAGATATAGATAGATAGATAGATAGATAGATAGATAGATAGATAGATAGATAGATAGATAGATAGATAGATAGATAGATAGATAGATAGCCGCTGAACTTCTTTCAGTTTCCATCTACCATATCTACTCACAATCTTTGTTCGGCCTAGAGCTTTCGTAATCGACATTTTCCCTACGTTTCACGTAATTGGTCAGATTATGGAACCATGTTTTCGAGAGAAAATCCTCTTACCATCCATACACGACAACGTCTTGTTTGCGTGTGTGTGTGTATGTGTGTGTGTGTGGTGTGTGTGTGTGTGTGTGTGTGTGTGTGTGTGTGTGCGTGCGTGCGTGCGTGCGTGCGTGTGTGTGTGTGTGTGCAACAAATTCATAGCTCATTACGGAGATCTTCCTGCTCGAATGTAATTATTACCGACGATGTTCCGTAGAGAGAGTTCCGGTACTTTCGGATGATACAGCAACATTGAGATGACATGCTGTGGGCTTCCTGTTGATTTCATCTGGTTTGTGAGTTGGTAAACTTCCGGCAGAGAGATGTAATCTATTTATCCTGTATTATTCTGGTTATACGCGTTTTGTTCACAGTTAAAAGCTAAACGCGTTGAAAGGGCTAAATATATTTACTCGTGTGGCTTAACAAAAGAACATCTCTGGTTTCAAGTAATATTTGATTTTTGCTCCATTAGAGAGGCTCTAAATATTTCTTCAGTCAACATATTTGAGATCGTAGAATTTTATAATCACCGTGTTTATTATATGGTTCCCATATATAGCTCTAAAATACTGTCATGTTCGTATTTACTACATCAGGGATAGTTGAGTCGTGGTTATCTTTCCTAGAAGGTTGCTTTACACATAATTGCGGACTGTTTCCAATGGCATAATAAATACATGTGGCATCATGTCAACAAATGGTCGATCCTAAAAAGCATTTGTGGTCAACGTTACATGACTCGAAAGACATGAGATCTGGCGACTAACCAATCATGTGTGAAACTTCACCTTCGATAGGAAACCGTGCAATGAAGTTCGGTTTGGCCTCAGTTAATTAACAATGAATTAACATTAACTCCACCCCATGAATTGATATATATATATATATATACATATATGAATAAATGAAAGAATGGAGTCGAACGAATATTTTAACAAAATTCCTTTACTCTCGACACATGTTTCGAAGACTGCATACTCTTAATTCCGAAGGAATAAAAGGTGCATTATGCCGTCTTCTCTTCAGGAAAGACAAGGAACCTCTATCAGTCTCAAGACGAACAAAAACTTTTTCATGACTGCCTACATTGTGTCCACGATGATAATGATTGTTTTTTTCAAATAATCCGTTATAAGCAATGACGTCAAAATTGGTTGGAAGGAGGAAGTACTAAAAATAGGAAGGGAACCGAAAGTATGCTATATGAATGGGGATGCGCGGGTGTTTGCTTTTGTTAATGAGTGTGAGTGTTTATGTGTGTGTATGAGTGTGTGTATATGACTTCATTTGTGTCTATGTTGTGTGTGTGGGGAGGAAAATTGTCAAATATCTCTAGTAGTGATGTGACAAAAATATGTGTCTGTGTGTTTGATTGTGCGTATGATAGAGAGAGCGAAAGAGAGAGAAGGGGAGAGGGAAAGAGATAGATATAAACATACGTTAACGGTATATAGTATTAATGTTCCAATTAACGGGGTAGAAAGAAAGAATTTGTCTATAGTAGTGGTATATACGTGAAACTAATTATTAAAACCAAAGAGTTTATCTATATTATTTATGATTTATATGAGCGGAAAGTGTGTTTTTGCCAATGCTTGCACTTATACGATTTTTCTATGAGTGTGTTTACCAAGGGAACCTTGGCGAAAAGTATATAGAAGAGTTCAGAATTACAAATGCCACAATATTTTCTGCCCTTATCAAAAGGAAAGGATACAGACAATATGGACCAATCCAACTTGAAAGCTATATTGTTGTCCTTAAGACGCCAAACCAATTTACTTAGTCCTGTACTTTGCTGTTTTCTCCTATCACGGAAAGTTGAATAATGGTTGGAGATTCTCTCGGGCAATTTTGAAGTTGACGCACCAATATAGAAGAAGACATCGGTACCGGAAGAATTTTCCATACTAGGATAATTCATTCACCTACTTAAATATATATACATATATTATATATATATATACATAATAAATATATATATGTAGTATGTCTATATGTATATATATATATAATATATATATGTATATATATATATATATATATATATATATATATATATATATATATATATAATATATATATATTCAAAATAAGAAAATGGGAAATACATCGAAATCAAATATCAATTACCAGATAATACTCAATCACATACTTTATTAAACCACTACATAAGAAACTATAAGGTTAAACATAATAATGCAGGGTAAAGGACGATTCTCTAGACACTGAGCCATACGCCTTCATACACACGCAAACACACAGATACATACACACAAACGCAGACTCACACAGACACACACATACGCACATCTGTACATATATACATACACACATACATACCTGTGTGCGTACAATATAATGAAATATATTTCTTGCACTCTCTTTGTTCTCTCACGTTTTATATTTCTACACACACACATATATAATACAATAAATAAATTAATTGTATCGCAATTCTTAACATTTATGTATTAACTTTGTTGGGTACCTCACTAGCAGTATATTGGATATATGGTATCCATGGTGGGTTGCATTTACAACCCCTATCTCAATTTGTATATATATATATAATATATATATATATATATATATATATATATATATATATATATATATATATATATTATATTATATATATATATATATATATATAATATATATATATATATATATACATAAGTAAATATTGAAATGAATGTCAATATAGGTATTATTATTATGATTGAGTGAAAGAGCAGCGCATGCAATGAAAGTGCCACTGGGTTACAAATATACGAAGCCCAGCATACGCATCATGACAAGCCGTCTGATAAGGGTACATCATGCACATGCATCATAACTATATGTGCGCGACATAGTGTTCTCATATCAAGATATACTTGCAGATGGGGCCTAGTTACAATTTTCTCAGATTGAGTAGCCCATCCCGCTCAAAATGTCCCTGAATAAGGTTTGTTTAAGGATAATGAACAAAACACTCATGTTTCCAGAGGTGAATTATTCAAACCGCAAAGGATTTCTCTCAACACATGACTCTGATGGTCACCCCACTAATTCTGCTTGCGATCAGATATGCACACATTATCAGTCACTAATGGACCTGCTCAACAGGTTAAGGTGAAGCAACTGCCAAGCACATCTGTTGTATTGAGCAGGATATTTGCTGCAGGCCATCTTTTATAACAAGACAAACAATGTACAAGATAACATTTCCAATCAGTTAAGATCAGAAGCCATGAGAGCCACTACCTAGTACTGCATCAAGGCGTTATTATTATTTTAATCAGCAGTAAATATAAATCAGTGATAACAACAACAGCGATAACAATATTAGTGGTCAGCAAGTAATTATAGTGTTAAATTGCTATACAATAGAATTATAATTATAATAGAAGCTACAGGATGTACCAGCTTTAAGCTGAGTTTTTCAAATTTTTGCTCGTTTTCATGATTTCTGCTGGTCCGTTGTGTTTTTCTGTGTGATTAATGGCTTATTTGAGGATTTTAACTCTTATATCTAGTTATATTCTTTATCTTATATGTAACTAAGAGATTAGGTGCAGGAGACCGATGGAATAAGTACTAGGCTTACAAAGAATACGTCCTGGGTTCGTCTTCTTTGACTATAACACTTTTATGTGGTGCTCCAGCATGGCCGTAGTCAACTGACTGAAACAAGTAAGAGAAGAAAGGATGCACACACACACACACTGGTTAAGATGAACGTTCTGCAGTGTAGCGATCTAAAAATTCGTTTTAGGCCTTGTGTTTTATTATTAACATACGATGTATCTTTTGAAAGGCACTGCAAGCTGTTTCAGTACAAACAATTCCTCATAGTAACTGATTCGTCTATTACGAGCGCGAGGCGAATTACGACGGAGATACGCACGTACACACATATGTACTACACACACACACACACACACACATATATATATATGTATATATATATATATATATATATATATATATATATATATTATATATATATATATGTGTGTGGTGTGTGTGTGTGTGTGTATGTCTGTGTGTGTGTGGTGTGTGTGCGTGTATTACTAAGGCATTGCGGACAAATAACCTGGTGTAGAACTCGAGTAGAGAGCGGTAATAAGAAAATGAAATCACAAAGTAATAAACGAGTGAAATTCATCAGCTTACAGCTGTTTCCAAGATAAGATGCAGTGAATTCATAGTTATAAGAAGTAGCTTTGAAGAAGCTGTAAGTTGTTACACAGCTATTCAAGTATGAGTCCACTGCATCTTAACAAAAAGAGCTGCAACATAATGAAGTTCATAAAATTTTCGTTTATTCCTTTGTAACCTTATTTTTTAAGACACACACACATAGACATTTCTAGATGAATATATGAATTTGTACCTTTAAAGTGACATACTTGTTTGCATACATTCACACACCCGTATACACGAGACAGCTTGTCTGATTTATCTCGGTATGTAAATCCCAATCAGTCGGAAGCATAGGCGCTTACACACCCGCACTGAAAAACTAAAGGAGAAATATATAGCAAAAAATATATGGGTATAAGAACATATAAGAAACTGTGATTTATACATCAGTAACGGGTGCACTCTACTAATATTTAAGTCAATAAATATATATTTAAATTCGTACACATGTGTTTATATTATTATGGAAACTTTATCTCCAATGACAGCTAAGACACGAAAATGTTTCTGCAAAAAACGACACTCTAGGCATGTATATATATCTATGTATATATGTGTGGTATCTTCTGACTATAAATTTATGTATCTCTCTATCAGCTTGTCTGCCTTTGTAATAAATTTCCTACCTATTTATTTATAGTCATATCTAATTACACATAAAATGTAAACTCATAGTATACTTGCTTGAAAGTAAATATGCATGTAAGTGTATGTATACGCTTAAATACTCACATATTCTCACTTACATAAACACA
>NC_043012.1:49705391-49722891 GCF_006345805.1 Octopus sinensis | reverse complement strand
AATCAGGTTAGTTTACCATTAAACAGCGAATGAAACGGTATACCGTACAAGAATTACAGGGTAAATGTTTTTTTAATTTTCTCTGTTAACGGAATTGATCTTATTTGCGTAGAAGCTTTGGCTGTTATTTAGTGGGTGAAGGCCTATTATGGCCGTTCCTTAATTGTTAATTGTTGAACTTAAAAATGGTCTATGACTATTTAATTTTTTCCCACTGGGCTGGTGGCAATAAATTTCTACAAAATTTTCCATGCCACCCTATATTGATTAATTATGATTTTTTGGTAGTTCCGTAATGGAATCGACGGCTGAATTTATTTGCTGCCGATAAATTTGGCGCGAGTGCGCGATTGAAAATTTTAGGTCAGATATTGCCTTGGCAAGGTTCGAGATGCCTCGTGTAAATATCTGTTCCGACTTGAGCTATTTCTTGCTGAAGAATTCGAGGGCTTATGGAGATTGGCTTGATTTAATTTAATCAGGTTAGTTTACCATTAAACAGCGAATGAAACGGTATACCGTACAAGAAATTACAGGGTAAATGTTTTTTTAATTTTCTCCTGTTAACGGAATTGATCTTTATTTGCGGTAGAAGCTTTGGCTGTTATTTCTAGTGGGTGAATGGCCTATTATGGCGTTCCTTAATTGTTAATTGTTGAACTTAAAAATGGTCTATGACTATTTAATTTTTTCCCACTGGGCCGCTGGTGGCAATAAATTTCTACAAAATTTTTCATGCCACCCTAATTGATTAATTATATATATATATATATATATATATATATATATATATTATATGTGTGTGTATATATATATATATAATATATATACATTAAATTTTTTATGGGAAACGTTTTGAATAAGCACATACAGCTCCTATTCTATTATGCAGGCCACATAATGATACTGAATGGTGAACCAGTTTTTTTTTTGTTTTTGCTTTTTTTTTTAGTTGCATCGCGTTGTTCCGATATAATGCGTAGGATAAATATAATAATTATAACAATAATCCTTGGATGGCTTTTATGAACATTTAATACATCGCCACGCGCATTTCCACAAATTTCATCCCTCTTAAAGTCACAGTCCATATTCCTGGGATGAATACAATGTAGTCCGTAGTATCCGTGGGCAACGGGTTGATCTTCTTCGTGGATTTATTTCTTCAGGCGATATAACATTAATGGACGTACAACACAAGTACAAGTATCCTTTTTGACCAGTATAAAGAATATGTAAGTATTTCTGTGTGTATTTGCTGTGGAAGAATGGAAGGTGATGGAAAGAGAGGAAGGACAGAATGGCAGTTATGTGAGAATGGAGATGTATGTGTGTGTTGATGTTGAACTGATTTTGCGATTCATTCAGCAGATTCAAGGATGGGTAATACATTCTTTTGATCTCATTTAAGGCATGACGCTCTTCAATGAATTCTGAAGTCCACAGGTCATCCGCTATTGCCTCTACAGACAACAGCTGTTGGGGTTTATTGACTGAATAAACCCCAACATGTAAAATATTAAGGCGGTCTAGCTGATTCATTATTGTAGGGCAAACATTTTTTGCAATATTTTTTCAAATCCAACTAAGCTAAGCTATGGTGTTCATTCGTTTCGTGGGGGCGGGGGCATTCTCTGAAGTTCTTGGTCATGCGCCTAAATCGGAGATCATTATCATAATGAAGCTCGTGCATGTATATTTATGCATGTAATTTAAACCAGGTCTTCTTCTCTCTACCTATTACACCCTGTCGAAATAAGCCACAACGTAAGCCTCACCATACATCGTACACTGCCCACTCGCCTGAAATAATGAAATAGAATATGTTTCACATGGAGAGAAAATAGAGAAATGATGTTGTTTTCTAGCAGATGAGATGATAGTCTGGTCTGGCCTGCACTATATCTGCTTCGCAGTATTTCATCCGTGAATTAGTGATACCAATATCTAAGTGTGTCATAAGGCGGAAAGCTGGCAGAATCGCTAGCACGCCGGACAAAATGCTTAACGGCATTTCGCCTGTCTTCAGGATTTGAGTTCAAATTCCGCCGAGGTTGACTTAGCCGTTCATCCTTTTCATTGTCGATAAAAAAAAAATACCAGTTGAGGACTGAGGGTCCAAACAATCGACATACCCCCTCCCCGAAATTTCTTGCCTTGTGCCGAAAATTGAAATCAGTATGTTTGTTTCGTTGTTCAACATCTGAGCTTCTACATATTCGCTTTATCAGCTGAACATAGCAGGCAAATATGTAAGGAAATATTGGTTTGAAATTTTGACACGAGGCCAGGAATTTCAGAGGGGTGGGGGAATTCGATTACATTAATCCCTATATTTTCAGCTAGTACTTGTTTTACCGACCTCGAAAGCAAGAAAGGTTAAAGTCGACCTCGGCGAAATAATGTATCAGAAAATACTGCCAAGTGTTCTTCCTGATGAACAAGAAGAGGTTGGTCATATCTGGAATGCCACTCAGAAAGGGCCTCTTTAACCAAGGTAGATTTACGGATAAACAACAACCAGGTTTACATTGAGGTTCTGCGTACTTCCTTGATCTTCTCTATATAGCAGTTAGTATTATTTCATGATACTTTCTGTCGTCCTAAATCGGAAATTTCGCATTCACACTTACGGACTCACATAAACAAACACACAAATACAGACACAATGTTTTTCCTCCGTCTTCTCTTCCTTGGACCTTTCCTTTTCCTGTGTTTCTGACAAAGAGCTCCGTTCGAAACGTTAAATCCTCTTTCTTTCTTTCCTTTCCTGAGCGTCCAATAAAACTATACTTGTTCCACATCCTCGCGTTTTGTGCTTTCTTTTTTGTGCTTTCTTGTTTGGATTAACTATATATATATATGCCTGTGTGTGTGTGTAATTATATACATATATATGAGTATATGTTTTCATATCTATATATCCATATCTACATACATATACATATATGCATACACGCATATTCCTACATGTATACATGTACATTCATATATATATATATATATATATTATATATATATATATATATATATATATATATATATATATTTCAGCTACAATGCCACCGGCGGATACTGCAACAACATCACGAATGACGAGATACATCACCGAACTGATACCCATCCACTCCATGACGTTGTCACTGAACACAGTTGCGATTCGCAGGCCATGCCCTTCAAATTCCCATAGTCACACCATGGGAAAACCGCCATTCTGTGGAAGCCACCGCATGGCAAGAGAAAACAAGAGCGACCAAAAATGACTTGGCACCGCACCTTCATCGATGACCTGAAAGACATTGACGTTTCATGGAATGAAGTTGAAATCGCCGCGCCCAACCTACCACGTTGGAGAACCCTTGGCGCCGAATGCGTCACACAGCGCAGGAGGACTTAAGACTAAGGTGTGTATATATATATATATATATATATATATAGGCGCAGGCGTGGCCGACTAAAGCCTTGTGACTGGATTTGGTGGACGGCAACTGAAAGAATCCCATTGTGTGTATATATATAAGGTCCTAAGAGAGTAGAAATATAGTGTTTTCCGATGCAACCCTCAACCCGAGTTTCAGTGTATCTTCCTTATCGGTATCAAGTGTAATATCAAAATTCTGTACGTATTGAAAGTCCAGGTTTCAGAACAGTAAAACCATAAACCTGGATTTTGTACACCTGAGTGTGCGTGTGTCTAAGTGCATGTGTCTGAGTGTGTATGACTGTGTGTGCGTGTGTATGTGTGTGTGTGTGTGTGTGTGTCTGTGTGTGTGTGTGTGTGTGTGTGTGTGTGTGTGTGTGAGCAAGGACAGAGAGATATAACACTGATTTGTTGTTTGTTTCATGTGGAGATAAGTGCACCGCTGTCATGTTTCTTCTACTTTCCTTTAAATGTATATAAACCACAGAACACACTAAATCCTGAAAATATATAACTATCTCTCGTGATACAGAAAATGTTCATCAAAGATCCGTTGATGACACTATGCTTCCGAGAAAATTACTTCTCACATATTTGTAACACCTACCTCCAAACGATTCATGGTATGCAATTTATAGTCTATGAGTCACGAAATTAATTGACAATTATGTTTAAGACTGTAGATTTGCTGTGTGTATCCTCTGGGTCTTTTTTACTACAACCGAAAATATTTCTTCTAAGAGAAGATAGCAAGCTGCTGGCTGTCTTCAATCCACGTCATTCAACCCAACTTCCTTGCACATACCTTCTGTTTTACGTTCAATATCTCTCATTTGACGATTTGTTTTCCCAATTTACGTCCTCCTACTTGTGTTAAGGCTGTCTTGGATTTCGTACCAGTCACTGTTTTCCCTATCGGAATACTTATATAGCCATTCAGCAACAACTACTGTACTACTTGCAGACCAAAAACAAAATAATAATTTCATTTATAGGTATTAGTCCAGATAAGGCGGCGAGCTGGCAGAAACGTTAGCGCGCCGGGCGAAATGCTTAGCAGTATTTCGTCTGCAGTTATGTTGTGAGTTGAAATTCCGCCGAGGTCGACTTTGCCTTTCATCCTTTCAGGGTCGATTAAATAAGTACCAGTTACGCACTGGGGTCGTAGTAATCGACTTAATACCTATGTCTGTCCTTGTTTGTCCCCTCTATGTTTAGCCCCCTGTGGGTAATAAAGAAATAGGTATTAGTCCAGGTATTATGTCTTGATGGGGAGGGGAGGAAAATACATTTTGATGCCGATCCAAACGCTTGATCGATGCTTTAGTTTCTTGATACCAGAATAAAGAATAACAAAGATGAATGTAACGGAAATTGAACCCATAACACAAAGGATTATAATTAAATTCTACAATGCATTTCGTCCGATGCCTTTAACGATTTTGCCAATCCAAATCTATCATCTGACTACAAAAATTCTCTATGTATACATGTGTGTGTTTACGTGTGAGTATCGGTATATATGTGTGTGTGAGTGTGAATGTAAGTATGGGTGTGTATGTAAGTATGGGTGTGTATGTATGTATTCATATCAGTGTGTATGTAAGTGTTGTATTTTCATTTAATTTTTTCAAATAAACAATTACATCAAGAAATGGTATATAGATACAACAGCACATATACCACACTTATCGTTGACACTTATTTTCTTTGAAACATCACACACAATTTACACCCGTAAGAGAGCAAGAGGGAGAAGCGGGTGGGAATCTACTACAACCACTTCTGACCCACCACTACTATAACTGCTATTACCACTTCTACTACTTTTGCAACTACTGAGCAAAAGATTTATCGAGTGGAAAATAATTTTTTAATATTCAGCTAAATTATGTTCTTTTTAGTCTAAAGCCGCTCCCTTTGAGTTGTTAATTAAATGGAATATGGAAATTATAGATTTTTTCACTCAATCATTAGCATATCAAAAGCTACCTTCATTGGTGGGGGAGAACGATAACAGACAACTCATTAGACAATATAAAGAAAAAAATAATATCAATAATTCTTGATTTTCTTTTCTTTTTTCTTTTTTTTATTATTTTTCCTCTTCTCTCACTAATTTGAGAGTTGGTTTAAATTTTCTTGAATATGAACTCATGAAGTACATTTGAAAAATATTAGTGTTAAACGGCCAATAGATTCAGTCCTATGTAGAACAAGTCCCATACATTCTTGGCATAGATCCTTAAAACTATGAGCGAGCCTTTTGCAATATATTGTTCACACTCCCTTACGCAGTTAAATTAAGGAATTGAACAACTGTTTTATTTAAAGAAAGTAATAAATTGTAATTGTATAAAATTAGATAATTGTTTAAATATGTTTCTTTATTACCCACAAGGGGCTAAACACAGAGGGGACAAACAAGGACAGACAAACGGATTAAGTCGATTACATCGAGCCCAGTGCGGAACTGGTACTTAATTTATCGACCCTGAAATGATGAAAGGCAAAGTCGACCACGGTGGAATTTGAACTCAGAACGTAACGACAGACGAAATACCGCTAAGCATTTCACCCGGCGTGCTAACGTTTCTGCCAGCTCGCCGCCTTATAATTGTTTAAATAACTGCACACTATGTTAAAATGTTGCGTTGCATAGTCTTGAGAGTTTGGGGTTCACGGTCGTGAGATCACGTGATGGTTGACCTTTGTATAGTTGTCCTTTGTGTAGCTGACCTTCGTGTAGTTAAACAAAGTTTCTCATTCCCGCTGCTCCACTCTGCTCATCTGTAACGGAGCTCACCGACTGAGTGCTGCAACAGTTTTCTTTCTTTCCACTTGAAATATTCCTGATCTTGCACTAGGTTAAAAGTGGAAAAGATTATTAAATGGCTATACTTGTTTGCGAATAGGTAGTACATAAGACACTTGCAGAAAGCATAATATCGTGCTGTCATGTCGTACTCATTGCAAATGACGGTTGTAGAGATCCAATTGCAAATAATAATTATAATAACGCAGGGCTGGCTGTGTGGTAAGTTGCTTGCTTACCAACCACATGGTTCCGGGTTCATTCCCACTGCCTGGCACCTTGGGCTGTTTTCTTTAACTATAGCTTCGGGCCGGTCAAAGCCTTGTGGATGGATTTGGTAGACGGAAACTGAAAGAAGCCCGTCCTGTATGCGTGTATATATATACGTATATGTGTGTGAGTGTGTGTGTGTGTGTGTGTGTGTGTGTGTGTGTGTGTGTGTGTGTGTGTGTGTGTGTGTGTTTGTTCCCCCAATATCGCTTGACAACCGATGCTGGTGTGTTAACGTCCCCGTAACTTAGCGGTTCGGCAGAGAGACCGACAGAATAAGTACTAGGCTTACAAAGAATAAGTCCTGGGGTCGATTTGCTCGACTAAAAGCGGTGCTCCAGCATGGCCGCAGTCAAATGACTGAAACAAATAAACGAATAAAAGAATACTGAATTTGAATTTTACCAAAATGAAACTCAAAGAAATGCCGGGGAATATAAAATGACAAAGTTAGAACCATAGTCATGGAATTACATTGGTCGTGTAAAACTGTATGATAAAATCAAGTAATAACAATAAAATCCCTACCTCTCACATCCAAATATTTAGCAAAGCGCCATTCATCCCTACCTCATCTTGAAATTGCATAGCGCATGTCCTTCATGGTCCATCAAACACCAAATCCTGACATTATTTCCACATTGTACACCGCTAGCCTAGTCGTCCAACCCCATCAAAAATCTTTCGTTTCATCGTGACTTAAAGCATGTGCATAAGCTCTGACAACACAATTTTCGTCTTTATTCATAGAGAAATATCCAATGATTATTATCGCCTTTTCGAAGTCACTAATTAACTAATCTAATTCTCTTATGCTTTTTCTCCAATAAAATTGACCGACTCTTCTGTACTTCTTAGTTGGAGAGCGTTACACTAACGGTTCTTGATAGTTATCCTTGTCAACTGCTATGTATTTAAAATGCTAATCCAATCTTTGAAGCCTTTATATACCTGGAAAGGACGTATTCAACTTCCAGTTGCCGTGTTCTCGTCTACAAGCAGGTCGACTACGCAGATCTCAAATATGGGATTAGTGTTGAGATGCTAAAGTATTCCTAATATATACTCTATATATGATTTGCTTGACCCAATGTGGTTGCCCCACATGTACGTTGGCACGTTCAAGAAATCTAGTCAGTACCACTCATGCGTATAAAAAATGCCTTATGGGTATTGCACGGGTGTTATAAATCCCACTGAAGCGGATTCTTGTGAAAATTTTAAAATGATAAATTGAACAGTATGGCCCTAGACACACTGTCTCTCAAAACTACAGAAGATACGAACTTTGAAGGCATATGATTACATCCCTGTCAGAATAGGCTTGATGTGTGATGAAAACCCCTTAACAAGTCCATACATTCTTTTTCTTTCGATTTTAATAATTTAAGTTGGATAAAAGTAGAAGACGAAAAATTTCTTTTGATTACGTAAGAAAATAAAACGGAAAGTATGAATTAAATGCCAAATGGAAATTATAAATGAAAAAGTAGCCGATATTTGAAAATTTTCATCTACATATAGAAACGCTATGTATCCGTGTATGTGGGCGTGTTTAGATTTTTATATACATGAATATATACATACACAGGCACACATACACACGCGTAATCTATCGTTTCTGCCCACTGAATATCTGTGTGCGTTTGTATTTCTATATATGTATATATATATATATATATATATAATATATATATATATATATATATATATATATATATATATTGTATGACTGTTTGTATGGAGGCAGCTTATTTATATTGCGCTAAAATTAGAGAATGACATATCAAATGTGCTGGCAAAACAGAAATTAAGTAAGGGGAACCTTTAAAGTTTTATGAATTTCTTCAGAGCATATTACGTTACGAAATAAATCAAAAATGCGGTAACATAAGCATAAATTTTGTCATCTGAACGTCAATTAATTTATTTAATATGTTCTTAATTACTATAATAAGATTATCCGAAATTAGTTTTTAATCTTTGTCTGCTTATATGTTTGTTTTACTTAACAGATATATTACTGTTAGATATGGAAAAATTAACGAGACTGGTTTATCAGATTCATTAGAATTTGGAACGACATGCCTTGCTTTATTCAATTCTTTATGTTGTGGACTTATAGCGATGGATAGAAAGTTTTACTTTCATTATTTCGAGTTCGAAAAAGTAGACTAACCGTAGGTGGATTCGATATAAATGTTTTGAATCCTCCTTCGTATTTGAGTTAATATGTCTGTGGCAGATATCAATGTGTAAAATATATAAGGAACGTGAACGAACACAATCAGATGAGCACCGCTCTAAGTAACGTGTGATATTGGAAGTCAGTATCATCCATGTTCAGCCTATCTTCATGAATGGCCGCTATCATTTTTACGGTTCTATATATGAGATGAGGAATTATGTACATTATTTACATCATTTACAATCGACGGATATTTGTCCTCATTTTGTTTGTTGTTAACACATCATTTCGGCTGGTATACCCTCCAGCCTTGTTCATGTGTCTTGGGGAAATTTCGAACCGGGGTTCTCATTCCTAAGGTATCTTCGATGTTATTATTATTATTATTATTATTATTGATCAAGTCACTGCTTGGAATCGAACTCGGAATCTTGGGGTTAGTAGCCCGCGCTCTTAACCACTACGCCATATGCCCGTGGGTATATGGCGTAGTGGTTAATAAGATTGAAGAATACCTTAGGAATGAGAACCCAGGTTCGAAATTTACCCAAGACACCTGAAGAAGGCTGGAGGGTATATCAGCCGAAAGGTTGTGCTAACAACAAACAAAATGAGGACAAATATCCGACGAATGTAAATAATGTAAATAATATCATCTTTACGGTTCGTCATTCAGAGGTCATTAAATTAACTACCTGACAAATTTTGATGTCTGTCTTAACAAATCATACTGAATACTGACTTAAAATATTTGCCGCTGTTCATATCTTGAAAAGGATTACGTTAATATATACAAGGACAGAATTAGCATAGATGATAGAGCGACTGACAAAACGGTACTATTTTATTAAATTTTTACTTTCTCGACGTTACCATATATCCATTTGAGCGATCGTTAATTCAATAGTAAACCAGGTACTGAGTTCGTTTAAATTCAATATCACACAATCAACATGTCCTTTCACTCTTAGAACAACAAATATGTCCTATCGTAGAATTCAATCGCAGTTTCTGACTATATTAAATCTACGACCAGAAATTTTTACTGGGACATCCTAGAAATAACGAATTCTCATGAAGCGATACGATTTTCCAATGAGATGAGATTATCATACTTGGGATGCTTTGAATAAGATTCTATTTTGACAAAAATTCTACCTAATAAATATTTTTTTTCTGTAAGTTAATCAACAACAGCAACAACAAAGCTTTAAAAAAATGATTTATTTATTTTGTTATTTTTTCCTGAGTACGTTCAGCCATAACGAATAACTTTCGATCATACATGATTATCATATACGTGTATAAATATTATTATATCTTCAAACAATACCATTAAAAAATCATAAAGCATTTCCCAACTATCTCTTTATAATGTATGACATATAATGGAGGTAAAATGAGAACATTTGTTAAAATAAGTATTTATAGTAAACTATTTATATATTGCTTTACCACACACCGAACTTTTAGAAATAGCAGCCAAAGAATTTAGCTATTTCCTTTACTTTAAGTATACATTATCTGGGAGACTCTTCTTAAAGTAGAGGAAATAGCTAAATTCTTTGGCTGATATATCAAAAAGTTCGGTGTGTGGTAAAGCAATTTTTGCTGAACCCTAATTATATAAAATAATGTTTAAATTTACCGTAAATGGTCCTTTTACATACTGAACACTGCTTGGTAAAATTATTAATTACTAATTAATTAATTAATTTTACCCTTATTATTATCGACTATATATATATATATATATATATATATATATATATATATATATCGTTGCTATTATGCAAAGGTGTCATAAGACCAAGAAATTGCTTTTTCAGGAAACGAAAAATTAGTTTCATCATTCTATGGCAAAACTATTGTATTACACTTTAAAATTTTCTGATATCTTGGCATCTGAAGCAGTTGGAGATACGATAGTTTAACAAGCAAAAATAAATACTGAAACAAAAAATCTATTTCGTCTAATTTGGACATACGGTATATATATATATATATATATATATATATATATATATGTTAAAATAACTTTCCTTATCGCTATATGTGTTAAAATAAGCGTTATTACCACTATATATATATATATATATATATATATATATATAACCACTATATTTGTCTAAATTTCTGTGACAAGAGATTATCATTATTATATATTAAAAATCAAAGCGAAGAATTGGTAGAGACGTTTTACTTTGACATATATGGAAAAAAATGATTTGTGGTATTCTCCCGGTTCTTTACAGTTGGTGTATAAATCCTGTCGATATTAACTTCGCCTTTCATTCCTCTGACGTAGATAACGGGAAAAGAAAACAGACAAGAAGCCGACAGTATCAACTCAACCTTCTCCCCTAAAAGTTGCTAGCCTTCTGTCTAAAAGACTTTTATTCTATCGGAGAGACAGAGATGGTACAATAAAACTGTTATATGTGTAGCATGCGAGATCAGGCATCTAGTTCTAATACACCAGTTGGAAATATTTCGATGCAATTATAAATAACTATTTGAGAAAAGTTTTCAATGGATTTCTCTGAAATACCTTAAATATAGTTAAAATTTCGCATCAGTTAATGTTGAATTGAGGTTTCCATTTTCTAAAAATACCATTAACTAAAAATCATTTGATAATATTCAATGCCAAATAATTAATGATGAGGAGTATTGTGAATTGATTCGCTGCCAGAAATTCACGGGTGTTTATTTTAAGAAAATCCATTGTCTAGGTTTTGAAAACAAAAACAAATTAACTGAAATTTTAACGCTGAATGCATAGTTTCAAATACATACTAGAAGCTATTAAGTTTGCTTACCTAAATAATATGACTTTACAGTACTTTCTGATAAGAATGAAAAATATTTCTTACATTAGCACAAAATTAGAAATGTTGTAGCGGGCACAGCCTATTAAAATTTACTTAAAAATTTGAATGGCGCTAATTTTATTGATCTCTGAAAGTAACGAAAGTCAGGAATTATGTTTCGGGTTCGACTCTCATCTCAAATATTCAGCAAAAATATTGCAAGGTACTTTGAATATCATTCTCTCTCACACTCTCCCTCTATCTATCTATCTATCTATCTATCTATCTATCTATCTATCTATCTATCTATCTATCTATTATCTATCTATCTATCTATCTATCTATCTATCTATCTGTCTGTCTATATATCTATCTTTCTCTCTCTCTCTCTCTCTCTTGATCTGTATCATATCTTCTCTTTGTCTCCCCCTCTCACTTTCAAGCAAATGATCGTACAAAATTGATTATATTTTGAAGCCTCTGTATCAATAATAAATGAGCAACAGTTGTGAGTGATGCAGACAAAAAAAAAACCAGAATGTCGCTTCAACGTTTTATATCAAGTTCGTTCGAAACTAATGTTCTTGATACCACATTTTCCAGACACTCCTTCTGTCTCCAAAATGTAAGGCTCTTATGTTGACACAAAAGAAAAGAAACCAATAATTTATTTATTAGAAAACAATTTCTATGTTATCAACGTATGAAATTATGTCTACATTCATTGTACGAGTATTCTAATTTGATAGTTTCGATAGCCATTTACAAAGGCTACTTTCAATTCAGGAATCTAATATATATATATATACACACATACATACACACATATACATATATGTGTGTGTGTCTGTATGTGATTCTTTGTATGTAAGCTACATGTATGTGAAATCTCTTTCCGGACAATTCACATTTGCAACCCGGTCGTTAAAAGCTAACAATAATTGTAAAATTACTATAACGATGTCCATTTACTTTTGTTTTCAAAGAGGTAATTTTTTTTTTTACTCAAATAAAGAAAATTTTTCTCATAGCCGTTTTGCATATGAGATCGAACTTTATAGAAATGATGGATTTTATTTGATAAAACTTACATTGTCTTAATTGCAAATCACGAAAAAAAAAATCATTTTTTGATACGGTTAATAACTGATATTGTAGTGAAAAATTCGTCAAAACTACCGATCGAAATTCTTATTGATATTTGAGGCATACAATTCAAACTACCCTTAATTTTATTTTTTGATATGCCTTCCAATTACCGTTTCCTTTATCTTTGATCTAAACGGCTAGACCGTTAATATTTGAAATTCAAAACCTCTTCTTCGACATGAAAAAAAAAATGATTTTCCCCTCACACGTTAGTTATTATTATGCGACACAAATATTTGTTTAGTTTTGCTTTTTTTTGCAATTTATGTCGTTTTTGTTTCTTTTTTTTTAATGATCGAGGCAATAGAGAGCTAAATTAGTGCAGTTTGAGACCAGCTTGTTCCGATTTCAAAAGATATTACGGTCGATAAAATGGATATCAGTAGTATACTGGATTCGATTCGCTTAAGAGCATTGAGGCAGAGGTGTAGATGAAATGATGGTTTCTAACTGAATGATTGGAAATGACGTATTGTTCCACCAGAACTGCACAGAACCCCAGTGGAAATCACTAAACTCTCAACATGCCACTTGAACTCAATATAAATATGTTGCCATAGGATGGCACACATTTCTGATTTAATCAGCAGGAGCAATGGCAAAATTTCGTTTGCTACTTTCATTAAGTTATGTTGCCATAACAGTTCAATGAGGGGGGTCTTAGAGAGAGAGAGGGGAGGGAGGGCGAGAGAGAGAGAGAGATTTACAATATATTGTCTTCTATGTTATTCCAACAGGTTAACAGTATTTGAAATGCACCATAGATTCTTCAGCATGTTAGCCAATAAAGCAATCTTTTAAGTGCTTGCAAGACTGACTAGAAATAGTGGCCTAAATTCCCTCTGATCTCACTCTACCTTTGAAAGATAAAGAACACATAGTCCTGTATCTACAGAAATTTCGGTTAATCAATCCTGGAATGCTTTGATCATCGATCTGCAGGGTTAGTGCTAAACTGGATGTAAATAAAACAATTGCAAATTCCTCGCGCTATAGTTAGGTAATTCTTGAATGTGTGTTTAACATTAACATATAAAGGCTGAAGTCGAATACATTCTCTGTATTACCTCCTTTTTTTATACTTAGCAGAAGATGAGGATGGAAGGATGCCGCCTGAAATACGGCGTAATGTGAGCGCTTTAAACCTAACGGAATATATATATCTCTAGTAATTAAAAACCAATTCCTTCCGAAGAGAAAGAAAGAGAGGCAGTAAATGAGAAAGAGAATATATGGTTGTATAACAACCTATACCAATTGGAGGGTAGTATTTATTTATCGATTACAACATAATAACATACAAAGTCAATCTCAGTGTTATTTGAACCCAGATAGCCAGAATGACTAACCAAGTATTTTGCTTTGTGTTTTAAGGAATCTACGTAGTCGCCACTTTATCGTATAAATGCCCAATATCAAATGGATTTTACATAAAAGTAAGAATAAAACCTTGCGATTCTTGTGTATTATTGCTAGACACCCTAATACCTACGGAAATGAATTAGTTAAACACGGAAGGGCTGATAACACAATGTATGTTATCATGAAAGTAGGGAGTGTTGGGAAAGTGAGCGTGCCTTTGGGAATGGTAATGCTTGCACAATGGAACGTTACAAAAGTTATATCGCTTGATTTCCAGTTCAGCGATGATAGCTACTTAATGATAAATCATGGCCTTCGAGGATGTTCAACTCAAATGTGTGAAAAGTAATTTCGTGTGGGCCGTACATGTGTTTTGTTAAGTATGTTACGAAATTCTTGTGAGAAGAATTGTATCTTTGCAGAATAATTTCCTTGAATATTTATTTGTGAAGATTTTTTTCTTTAGAAATGCATAATTTATCAGACAAAGACTCCGTTTGGGAATAATTCATGTAGGTGTCTTTATTTATGCAAAACAGAATATTTATAAATATCCAGGACAAAAATTAACAGATATTCCCTTTCGTTGTTATATTTGTTTAACCCCCATCCACTCGAAATCGAGCAAATTTATGATATAGCTTGATACAGCTCATTCCAATGGAATCTATTTTGTATTTTCCATCATCAGTTCAACAAGAATCACATTATCTAATTTGTCAATTTTCTAAGACGGTGAGGTTTGATTTCAGGAATATTTTACTGTCATTTCTAGTAATCTGAATGACAGAGAATATGCTTCGTTATTGCTACAATGCCTTCATATAATTGCTTTTTCAGGAAACGAAAATAGTTTCACCATTCTATGGCAAAACCATTGTACTACACTTTGAAATTTTCTGATATCTTGGCATCTGAAGCAGTTGGAGATACGATAGTTTGACCAATACTATTGCATCGGGAAGAATATAGTATAAAGTTTATCCCATACAAAGAAATGCAATGTAAATATTTTCCCAAATGTGAGTCCTCAATGCTGCTACATATGTCAAAACTGTCAAACCACATAGAATTCCCGAAATAACACACGTTATGCATTAACTATTTTCAGACAAGAAGTCATGGGTGGCAACGTCAGCAACAGCTTTGGATGATTATATTGAGCCACGTACCATTTCTGCAATCTATTTTACTAACATTTACGAGAAAAAACTGAATCAGACCTGAAAATATAGGTTTGAAATCGAGCAGGAACACATGCCTTGAGGTATTTTTCATCTTCTTAGTAATACTTGCACCCGACACACACAAACGTCTATAGGTGTGTGTGTGTGTGTGTGTGTGTGTGTGTGTGTGTGTGTGTGTGTGTGTGTGTGTGTGTGCGTGCGTGTGTGTGTGTGTGTACGTGCGCGCGTTCTGTTGAATGTTTTAACTTTAGGAGAAATTTTGACCAGCCACCTTCTTGATAGCAAGGTTGTGAAGGAAAGTAGTTTCTTTTAACCATCAGGCTTTAAATCTTAAGAAAATCTTGCAGATTTTTATTGTTCCAGATATCGCGATCATTCCTGGCATATGAATTGAGGATTTGAATTCTCTATGCGTCTATCTATGCATGCATGCATCTCTGTCTGTCTGACTGTATGTATGTATGTATGTATGTATGTATGTATGTATGTATGTACAAGCAAGTGAGGCTTTGGTCAACATAATACCATGTCGAGAGAAAGTTATAGGGTAGAGGGATTAAATGCAGAACACAACAATGGAATTGGGAAACAATCCTAAACAGAGATATAAGTTTAAGAAAAGTGTGTGCGCGTAGATATGATAAGTCAATTGAACATCATATGACTTGGTCTTTTCAGAGACAGTAGCAAGCAATGTAGAAAAAATGGCCGAAATAACTTCCAGTTAAAGGGGTGAAGCCAAATAAAAATGGAAGAGAATTTTTACTTTTCCCCGTCAAGACACCAATAGCTTATCCTCGTGGCCACCACTAAAACTTCGTCTAGAATAATCTATGCGGAAATATATTGATCGAACATAGAAGAGTAGTGTATAGCATCGAAGCATCAGACTCATTCGTTATTGGAAATTCATAAATGTTAATACAACATAATTCTGTAGACTTCATAGTTTTATGTGCTATCTATAATTACAATCATCATTGTAGTTTCGTGGTTCGTATGTGCATTCACACTCGTAAAGTCACACAAACTCACTCATACATAGTACACACACGTACACACACACTTTTGTATGTGTTTGTGTTAGTGTATTAGTGTGTGTGCCAGTGTGTTTGTGCATATGCATATACACACATATATATATACATGCATTTGCATATGGATAAATGCGAATATATACGCATGCATATATATATATATATATATATATAATATATATATATATATATATATAATGTGTGTCTGTCAGTCTTTCTGTATGTGTGTCTGTAATATTGTAGATAAGCACGTTTCCGTGTGCAAATGCTTATGCATTTTTATGTTCAGAACACATATAATGTAACGATCTCTGGTAGATTGAACAGTAGAATAAATAGTGAACCTCACAGAATAACTTTTGATATTGTAGTTTCCACCCCTCAGCTTTCCAAGTTCAAATCATAGTACGACGAACTCTTCTCCTGGGTCGATAAAATAATACTTACTTTCCTCTTTCAAAACGTATCATGAGGTGAACTGAATAATTATTATCGATAATGCTCTTGTTGTTTGAATAACAGGCAAATGCAAGCTGTTCTTCACGTTTCTAGAACTGACAAATTTTATTTGTGGGCTATTTAATTGCAACTTTAGCATGCCAAGTGTATTCGTTGGTGTACAAAATGCAGCAGGAGTTAGACAATGTGAAGTATCTTAGAATGCAAGAACCAATCAGAGGGTTTCTGTGTGGCTGAATAGCAGCCAAATTACCTTCAAATTCCAACTTACCGTTTAAAAACGAAAGGACATAGTCGATTTTATTTTCCTACATATCCAATCTAGAGATTGATGGATGAAATTTCTTTTCTCGTTTGTTTGTGCCATCACGGTTTTTCTGGTTAAACAACAAAGCAGATCATATGAAGAACTTATGTGGCTGTTCAGCCTGCAAGAAATAGTAACAAAACTTCTATATAAGGTATTAAAGATTCCGTCATGTTTAATAATATGTCCCTGGGCTACCAACATATAGGAAGACTGCAACTTTTACGCCTCGATTAGGTCTGCCTAGGAAGGGTTCCAATAATTACTTTCTCAGTCTTTGGAGTTCAAATTCACGTTGCTTTTTGTCCATCAGCGGACATTTGAAACAAAAAGAAAACAGGGTATATAACCAGATGAACTCAGTTCAATAAAACCCTAATTACAATCAGATATCATTGTACGGTTTCTTTTTTAGGTACAGCATTAATAAAAAAAACAATGCATTTTTCACACACTGCCCATAGCATTCCTAACGCGAAACACACATTTCAC
>NC_043012.1:49690391-49700391 GCF_006345805.1 Octopus sinensis | reverse complement strand
TATGAATATGTTAAACTTTGGTGTTGATGAAATATCTGATTCAACATGCCTCCAGAGACACACTGATTGGGAATTTCATCACAACCATACAAACTCCCTTATACACATACGGCCAGTATAGTGTGAATTTCCATAATAATGTTCATGTATTAAGAGAAAGGAGCGTTTAGTTCTTGGTACACACACACACACACACACACACACACACACACACACACACACACACTCTCACACACACACAAAGATATATGTATGTACGTATGTATGCATATGCCCTCATTCATGAATTATTTTACTTGTTTCAGTCATTTGATTGCGGCCATACTGGTGCATCGCTTTTTCGTCGAGCAAATTGACCCCAGGACTTATTCTTTGTAAGCCTAGTACTTATTCTTTCGGTCTCTTTTGCCGAACTGCTAATTTACGGGGTCGTAAACATACCAGCATCCTTTGTCAAGCGATGGTTGGGAGACAAACACTCAAACACACACACACACACACACACACACACACATACACACACACATACATACATATATATATACATATATATATATATATAATATATATATATATATATATAATATATATATATATATAAATACGACGGGATTATTTCAGTTTCCGACTACCAAATCCACTCACAAGGCTTTGATCGGCCGCAGACTACAGTAGAAAACACTCGCTTAAGTTACAACGCAGTGGGACTGAACCTGGTTGTGAAGAAAGACGAAAAGGTACATAGTACAAGCTTTATTCAAAAATCAAAAAGAGACCTTTTATTTCCAAGTAAGTGTAATTAGATTTTAAAAAAAGCGAAATCTTCTACACAGTATACTCTCGAGTGCAATTGGTTATATTTATTAGCGACTGCTCTGTTTAATATATCGAACTGATCAAATTGTAATTTACGTAAGGACAATGAGACAAATAAAACGTTGCTGTTTGGTAAATAGAACTCATAGCCTATCTTGGAATTACTTCTAAATATAATAATGTTAAAAATATAATACTAATATTTCACATCGTAAAATTTGTCTTAGATAAATACTCATCAAATGGTAAAACATGGTAAAATCATGTCTTGCAATGATATCTATACAGCACATTTTTTAGCTGTTCTTTCGTTGAGCAGCGACGGTGACAGCGTAAGACTTTGCTATATTGTTCTCACATTTCGTCGTTGATTGACACATGTATGCGAGGAAGTCTAGATGAAGGCTTACACATGGATCTATATAGAATGGACTGCGAAAATCATACTTTCCTGTGGCACATTACACTCTTAATTTAACTGACAATCATAAAACAGGTGCTAGAACGGTAATTTTCAAAAAGGTGGAGCCTGTGCTGATTGCAAAGAGGCGGACAAAATGCCATTGGTGAATAAATTTAAAGTTGTTTAAAATTGTCCAGCTCCATGGTGAAGGCATAAGAATTAAATAGATGAAAACTCTACGGTGTATTCTCATAAATAATGAGTGGTGGAGGGCAAGAATTGTCATCAATGTTTTGGGTGGGCCTAGTATTAGTCTGTTTCAGAACCACTACGCCTTGGATACATGATTAGTAATTCCAAAACTTCTATTAATTAATATTAGTGATGAGAATATTCATTATATAAATCAATAATCCTAGTCCAAAAGACAGGGGAGACAACTCTAAAGACTTAATTAAAATTAATTGAGTACGGAATTAATGAAAATTAATTAAATATGGAATGCAGAGGGTAGTGAGTCTGGTCTTTAGAAGTACTGTAACAACTGAAGACCAATTTAAGTCTTAATGACTCTTCCTTGCATTCCATATTTAATTAAACTAAATTAAAATTCGGGCAAGTGCCCTCACTTGCATTTTTAACAGAAATAATAATTTAAATAACGATTGTTCCCGTCACTAAAGGTGTAAACTTTAATTTACTGAAATTTCTTGATTTCCCTAGATTAACTATGCTTTCATCCACTTTGCTATTAAGTTTCCATGACAGCAGGCGGGACTGAACATTTTCACACCAGTAACTATATCTTGACGAAACGAAAATTTGCTTATTAGAAACAAACTCAAGGGAAGCAGAGTGGAATAAAGCATACAGTTATTGCTTAAGTTCTGAGATCAAAACTCTTCACCGTTTCTGTGTTATATGTGTTGATATACTCTTTACTCTTTAACTTGTTTCAGTCATTTGACTGTGGCCATGCTAGAGCATCGCCTTTAGTCGAGCAAATCGACCCCATGACTTATTCTTTGTAAGTCTAGTACTTATTATATCGGTCTCTTTTGCGGAACCGCTAAGTTACGGCGACGTAAACAGACCAGCATCGGTTGTCAAGCGATGTTGAGAGAACAAACACAGACACAAACATATATACACACATACACATATACATATATACGACGAGTTTCTTTGAGTTTCCGTCTACCAAATCCACTCACAAGGCTTTGGTCGACCTGATGCTACAGTAGAAGACACTTGCCCAAGGTGCCAGGCAGTGGGACTGAACCCGGAACCATGTTGATGGTAAACAAGCTACTTACCACACAGCCACTCCTACGCCTATATGGAAAAAATGTACTGATAACAATTCATAGAGTTTCCTTCAATGGTGATATATGTCTAAAGAGAACAAAGAACGCTTTGGTAGATGGAATCTGAAAGAAATCTGTCGTACTTATATGTATCTATACGACAGACTGTATCTATATATGTATGTATTATATATGTATATGTATATATATATATATATATATATATGCATGTGTGTGTGTCTGTGTGGAGAGAGACTTTGTGTGTGTCTATGTCCCCAATCAGCACTTGAAAAACTCGTGTTGTTGTGATTTATATCCGTCACATAGCAGTTTGGCAACAGAGGTCGATGGAATAAGTCCCACACTTTCAAAAAAGTGTCCTGGGGTCGATTTGTTTGACTTGAATTCTTCAAGACAGTGTACCAGCATGTCTGCGAGTAAATAGTAAAAGTTTTACCAACCATCAGTCATCTGCACATATACGAAAACAATGCGTAAATTACAACGGCAGACGTTCAGCGTGCTTACCATCAACTCATTCACATGCTTTCATGTCATGGAATTTTTCCATTGAGGTGTTTGCCTTTTGGTGTATAGCCACCCGGAATAGGTTAAAATAGGGATGCTAGAAGAAATGCTAAAAAGAGGTGGAACCCGTACTTGGAGCATTTTAAAGAGAAGGAAATCCATGCAGAGGGCCAAACCCATTCCCGAAATAACGTATGTATTCTGCCTTAAGAAGGTCGAATGCTTTATATAAGTTTTACATAAGAAGCGAGGTTTATAAGCAAAGTCTAGTAGATTCATACTCGAAGCAACTGAATGGGATTTGACACTACTCAGTTCGTCTGCCCTTTGACAGGCTTACTTTTCATCCTGCAGGGTTTTCTATGAAGCCACATCCTGTATGGATGTGTACATATATATATATATATATATATAATATATATATATTCATTCTTGTAGCACGTTGTCCGTAACAAGGGTTACTGACAGATTGCCACAAGTTTATTTGATCAACGGAACAGCCTAATCGCGAAATTAATGTGCAAGTGGCTGAGCACTCCACAGACACGTGTACCCTAATCTTAATTCTCACAAAGTGTGACAAATCTGGCCCTTTGGAATACTGGTACAACTCATATTTGCTAGCTGAGCGGAGTGGAGCAACGAGGAATATAGTGTCTTGCTCAAGGACACAACGCGTCACCCGGAATCGAACTCCCGACCTACAGATAGTGAGCCAAATACCCTAAACACTATATATATGTTTGTATATATGTGTATGTATGTATACATACATATATATATATATATATCTATATATATATATATATATATATATATATATATGTGTGTGTGTGTGTGTGTGTGTGTGTGTGTGTGTGTCAACAAGCGCACGCACACAGGATAACCTAATATAAATCCTCGCCATTCAATCACAATAGTACCCTGATGGATATTGCTAGTAAATACATTCTCTAATGACTTCATTTTCCCAGTCATCCTTTTGATGATAGCTTGGGCGACGCTCTAACGAAAAATGTGTTTATTTTTCCTCATACATTTGCTAACACCGTTTTACTACGGACAATGTATGCTACTACAAATGCCGATCACCCAACGTCAGAAACAGCTGTGAAGTATTGCCTTTATCCTCTTCTCTCATCTCTTTATATTAGCGAATTAACATTCGGGATACCTACCTATCTATGAAGACCGATAACCATATGTTACGTTGGCCATGGAAAGCAATACTAATGTATTCAAGCCAAGAGTAATGTGACAGCAGATGTGACAATGATGTAGCAGATATAACGGTAGCACTGTTTCTATAGTAATAATAGTTTGAGTTCTTTAGGGAAGATTTAACCTCATTGTACTTTGTAATGCTACAGTTAAGCAGGTAAGAATTATAAAGAGATAAAACTAACTTGAAACGCCTGTAGAAGAAAATATTTCATTCATTACTAGATAGTGTGTCAACGTACAACCTGAATATATCAGTTTGTTTTTATGTCTGTCTTGAGTAAATAATTGTCACAAGATGTAAAAGAACCACTACAATATTTTTATTATAAAGGACCCTAGAATTTGGTTCCTTTTCTGTTTCTATTTAGTTCACATTTAGGTATGTTAGATCATTAAAATTAAGTGTCGGCAATAAAACGGGGCCATCTTTATCGCCTTCACAATTAGATTTTCCCAAGAAAAGTTGTCATCTTTTTTTTTTGTACTTTGAAACTAACATTTGCAATTCAACAGTTTCTTGCTGTTTCAAAACATTATGGTTTCCCATATCTTTACAAACATATCATAGCAAAATCTTTTTCCAACACAGCATGTTTTCAAACATCCAATGAGGGATCATGTCTTTTCCATGTTCCTTCTCCCTATAAATATATTAAATAAATACCAGTAATGTACTATCAGTTTAATCGACTATACACATTCCATGTGAATTTTGGCTTTCTTCCTAGTAGTCAAATAAAATTTAATGTAATTCAATTGCTAGTATTATAATTTCATGTAATCTTCCTTAACCGATTTACATTTCGACTTCTTCGTTCTCTCCCTTTTCTAAGTACATTACTTCGTTCTTTTGTCGTCTTCAGCTTCGTGAGTCATTCGTTAATACCTTGTATTTATCACTCGTAAAAGCACATACTTCCAGAAACAAAGTAGCTCTTCTATTAAAACAAACTACATTTTACGACACTTTTATGTCTCTGGTTAAATAGACATTTTTAATGTATTTACATATCTCGTTTTGCCATCTTTTGAACAAGCAAACTGTTGATATTGCTTCTTAAAGCAAAGCCAGTAGACAAGGACTTAGAAACATATATTCACACCCACACACACACATATATGACTGTGAGTGTATATATGTTTATATATATATATATATATATATATATATATATATATATAATATATATATATATATATATATATATATATGTATATATATATATGAATGTATGTATCTACATATATATACATGTACATATATATAGTTTGAAACAGACAATACACGCACAAACACACACACACACACACACGCATACGTACGTAAATATACATATACACATATACACGTACATATTTATATATATTTCTACTTATATATGTATAGATTTACACATATGGATATGTTTGTGTGCGTGTGTCTGCGTGCGTATAATTATCTATAAAAATAGAATGTATAGACGTAGACATACATATATTTCCATGCAGATATGTGAAATATACGTATGCGTATATGCATTAAATAATTATATATATATATATATATATATATATACATACAAAATCACATACACGCACCCGCTCTCATACAGACTGGCGTGGCCATAATTTTCTGAGTGTATTTGTATAAATATTGGCAAGGTGGTATAGGAGAACTTACACATAAGAAACTCAAGTATAAAATGGATATTCGTGTATATAAACAATTCGATATGTGAATACTTGTTTGAGAATTGTTATTCACATATACTAGCTAGTTATGTTGATAGACACAACGAAATATATTTAGACAAATACACTAAATGCACGCAGATAGGCTTATATCTGTGCGCATAGACATGCGCATATGAATATCTTTCTATGTATTTACACACCTATATCACACATATTTGTCAGTACACAAACGTGTATATATATATATATATATTATATATATATAATATATATATATATATATATATATATATATATATATGTACATATGTACTCATACATACACATAAACATGTCCATATATATATACGTATGAATGTGTGTGCGTGTGTGTGTATGTATGTGTGTGTATTGGTTCAGATTGTGTGAGTGGATTCATCTATGTTAATATATATTTACGCACTCAGAAAATGTGTATGTAAAAGAGTAAGAAGCATACATAAATGAAAACAAAAGTTAGCTACATAGATTAGAGGAATAGTGTGTGAGAGAGTGACAAACAGTAGACAGAGAGAGAGAGAGAATGAATGAGAGAGAGAAGGGGAGGAATGAGCGAGTTTGCATAAGGAAGATTCTTGCATGATCCATAAAACCAATAATTTCCTTATCGTAACTTCTATTTTTATGTAACCGCAATATAAATAAATAAACTCATAGAAATAAATAAACTCATAGACGAGGCTTACACTCTCTCTCCATCCATATAGACAATTCTGTAGAATCTCGCCATTTAATTTTTGCTTCCTGAAACGATGTCGATTCTATGTCGCAAAGTTGATTACCAGAATTTCGTTCCTATCTTTACAACATAGCATTATTGCTATCATTGTTATGTTTTATGATTGTTTTATTATTATTATTATCATTATTATTATTATTATTATTATTATTATTATTATTATTATTATTATGGTTGTCGTTGATGTTGTTGTTGTTGTTAGTAGTAGTAGTAGTAGTAGTAGTAGTAGTTGTTGTTGTTGTTGTATTAGCGATGTTGCTTTTTTATGGAGGAGGTGATGGTATTGTTGTTAATATTTTAATACTCTTAGTTCCTTCGTGTGGTGGATTAAGAACATTGTTAGCCTATCGGTATTTATTTGCCGCTCTTTATGTTCAGAGTTCAAATCACCGTGGTGTCAGCATTGCCTATGGTTCGTCCTTACTCGATAAAATAAGACCAATTAAGTCAATGTAATTACCGGTTTTTCCACACTACAAATGTCACATGTTGAACCTTTTCGATGCAATGAGTATTAGTATTATTGCGAGTAGGGAGAATTTCGTCAGTCTGAGTTCGAATTCCACTGAGGGTGAAAGTGTATTTTATCATTTGGTGTCGAAAAAGCAAGTACCAGATAAGCACTGGAGATTTCAGTATAATTACAAGTTTTCTTCCCACAAATGTCATACTTTGAACCTTTTCTGAGCAACAAGTACTATCTGTATTGCGAGCAGGCAGAATCATTAGCACGCCGGTCGAGCTGTTTAACGGCATTCCGTCCGTTCTTACGTTCTGATTTCAAATTCTTCCGAGGTCGACTTTGCCTTTCATCCTTTCGTGGTCGATAAATTAAGTATTAGTGATAAATGAAGTACCAGTCGATAAATTAAGTGCCAGTGGTACTTAATATATCGACCAGTGGTTGATAAATAAAGCACCAGTACTGCGGTCGATGTAACTGATTCATTCCCTGTCCCAAAATTGCTGCCCTTGTGGCAAAATTGGAAGCCATTATTATTATTTTTATTATTATTATTATTATTATTATTATTATTATTATTATTATTATTATTATTATTATTTACATTATACATTTGACGGATATTTGTTCTCATCTTGTTTGTTGTTGACACAACGTTACGGCTGATATACCCTCCAGCCTTCATCAGGTGTCTTGAGGAAATTTCGAACCTGGGTTCTCATTCCTAAGGTATTTTTCGATGTTGTTATTATTATTATTATTATTATTATTATTATTATTATTATTATTATTATTATTATTACTATTACTATTATTATTATTATATTAAAGGCGGCGAGTTGACAGAAACATTAGCACGCCGGGCGAAACGCGTAACCGTATTTCGTCTGCCGCTACGTTCTGAGTTCAAATTCTGTCGGGGTCGTCTTTGTCTTTCATGTTTTCGGAGTCGATAAAACAAATACCAGTTGAACGCTGGGGTCGATGAAATCGAATCGTTCCCTCACTCAAAATGGCTGACCTTGCAGCCAAATTTGAAGCCGTTATTATTATATTTCATCTTTTCGGGATCGATAAATTGAGTACCAGTGGATCACTGAGTTCGATTTAATCGACTCGATCCTCCCCCAAATTTCAGGCCATGTGCCTATGATAGATAAGATTATTATTATTAGTGTTTCACGCTCGTAAGTCTTACCTTTTGATCTATAACTCCAAAAGTTGTTAATTGTTTATTTTGTTACAAAATGTAGAAAGCACTTCCATTGCATACATCTGGTTGGTAGGTCCATTTTTGCCACTTTTGTCGCTCAAAGCCGAAAATAAAATGTTCGTTTTGTTTTGGACAAAAATAATTTTGAAAACCATCATAGTGACATCAACCCTGGTAAGTTATAAGGAGGACAAATTAAAAGGTAGCTTTGATAGTGAGTTGCAGTCCATGGCAGAATCCTCCGACTTCTATCGAGAAGTATCTCCGCTAACTTGCCTACTGTGGTAGAGCAGAGAGACTGAAGCCACTTCTTTGACCAGACGATATTAAACGGAGAAAAGATTGGGCGAGTGAGAAGGTGGAAAAGCCACTAGCATTTTGAGACATTGTCATATTTTCTTATCAGTCTAGATTTGCTGTATTTTCTGACAGCATTCGAGCGTGGGTCTGGAGAGTCTGTGATCAAGAATTTGACGAGAAAATATCGCAGTCAACAACGAAACACCGCCGCTATTCTGTGATGGTCTAGGGAGAAATTTGGAGCGATGTTTGAACAGATCTGGTGGAGTGTAAAGGAAACATAAGCTCAGGTAAATGTGTCTTCATTACAGAAAGGACATTTTCCCATTCTTTATTTTATGGAAGATGGAGCTCCTTGTCACACGGCTAAAATGACCCAAAATTGATTGGAAGAGAATGGCATTAAAAAGCTTTCATGGCTAAGCTAGGCACCAGATATGAACACTATTGAACACCTCTGCAGCATAATGGACAGAACACTTCATAAAACGAACAAGAAGACATTCTCAAAGATAGATCTCTTGAGATTACTGCATGAAACTTGGTAAGAAATTCTCAAGAGAATATTCGTCATCTGAGCAGTATCATGCCTATTAGGATCCTTGCAGTGAAAAAAGCAAAGGGCATGTCTACTAAATATTAGATATTCTTGTTATAATAATAATAAATAATTTGAATGTATAATTTCAGATTTAAATAAATTTTAAAGATTATGGGGGTATCTATTTACTTATTTCATGTCTGTGTACATAGGCTCGCACAATGATTTCACAGATACGAATACATATGAGTCACGCAGTGAAAATGAGTGAGACCCCAAAAATCAAAATCAAAATAACACAAAATCAAAGATGACTCACAATTAAACATTATGCTGCACGTCAACACACACACCAAAATACATAGAAAACACTACCACAATGTCCACAGACACACCTACATAATTACCAACCCCTCCAGCAGCACAATCGTCAACACATCTGCAGCTAGCACAACCAGCTCAACCAACAATACCACAACTGCAACAACCCACGAACATAAAACACTCCTAACAACAACAAACAACCGTATAAGCACACATCTTCCTGCTAGTGAAGAGGGCCAACAAATAATTGATGATCCTCAAAGCATGAAGGAAGGACACCGAGAGAGACGTTGAGATCCCTGACACCGGGACCGTTCAAGTGAGAGAAACACTGATGGTGTGATTATCTCAGTGGACACAAAAACATTAGCGAGAACTTCCCTCACGACCTGAGAGCCCCTAACACACGAGCCTCGAGTAAGCATCCTT
>NC_043012.1:49682891-49685391 GCF_006345805.1 Octopus sinensis | reverse complement strand
CTTCTTCTTCTTCTTCTTTTTTTCTTCTTCTTCTTGGTATTATTATTATTATTATTATTATTATTATTATTATTATTATTTACAATTCAGTATGATTTTGGAGCCTTTTAGTGATGAGACCAGAAAAGGGATTAAGATGTTAAGGATAGAAGTTTTCTTAAGGGATGCACATCGTGTATATTTACTTTTGCAGGTATTTTATTGATTAAGATTCAAGACCCCTTTTAAACCATGTATAGTGCTCCAATTACTACAGTAGAGTAACTGCGGTAGAGTATTCTAAAAACCAGAAGACAAGAATTGCATTGGGTGTTTACAAGTCAAATCAGTCTGCTGCACGGATTACAAATTTGCCATATTTGATGGCAAATTTGTTGTCCGTGCAGCAGACTTAACACGTCTTTCTCAGCGTGCCATGTTTACACAGGCGGGCTTAAAGAACTAGTTAAATGGAACATGAGTTAATTCGTCGACAACTCATGTTCATTGTTCCTAAAGACAGTTATCAGGTAAGTGAAAATAAGCTTGTTAGAGAGGAAATTGTGATAAGAAATTCGACATGAAGCATGCACTTAAAATCATTTTGAGTTACGCAATGAAAGCAAGATTATCTTCAACAATTCTTTAATGTAAAATACTTTCGGAACTAGGGAGTATGCTCTAAAGGAGCTTGGCAAGTTTAGCTATCAAAGGAGCAGAGCCAACTCCACAATTCGACAATTGTGAAAATTTGACTATTTGAGACGATTCCATGGTACTGGATTCGACTTAGTTGTTCACGGCTTCTTAGCGACACTTGGCTCTAATGGAATGAAAGTTAAACCAAAGATGAGAGGTGAAATTTATGTCTCTCGGTAACCTGACGTGACTATCGACAACATTAATTGTTCAGCAAAATGCCCTCATTGATGACATACGAAAGCGATGGCTAGCTTATATAGATGCGCTGACATAGAAATGTACCGACCATATCCACCGGCCTCTAGTAGGACGGTTTTCGTCATTTTTGCAGATATATAATGGTTTTAAACGCAGTGCATCTAGATTAGATATTATCTCAGGACAGATACCGCAGTAAATTTGCCTTTCACGATGTATTGAAATAAAGTATGATTTATGATGGCTATCTTAAACTAATACACGTTTTGCATGTACCGAACATACACATACCCACACACACACACACACACACACACACACTGATGCACGTATACACATACACGCACGCACATATATGCATGTATTTTCGCATATTGTGACCGCGTAAACATATACAGATACGCGCGCACAGAGACCAGAAGAAAGAGAGACAACCAGAGAAAGATACAGAGAAAGAAAGAAAGAAAGAAAGAAAGAAAGAAAGAAAGAAAGAAAGAAAGAAAGAAAGAAAGAAAGACTGGGATAGAAATTGCTGTATAAATCCTTCAAGATATACACATAATGCTCGCTCCCATTCCACGTAATAAACGATGATATTGTGTAATCTATCTTCCTTTACAATTCCATTCTTTTGAAGTCTCTGCTCGCTCCATGTCTTACTTTTAATTTACTAACGATTGCCAATTCAAATGAAACATCAAACAAAATAAATTCATACAGTAAAAGGAGTTGTGGAGATCTGGAAAGGCCAGTAACAGATCAAATTCCCGCTTATACAACTTCGGTGTTTCATGTTTCTGTGCGCATGTATGTGCGCATGCATGCATGTATGTACATATGTATGCATATGTATATATATATTATACCTAGATATATGCATATATATGTATGGATATAGATATATATATATTATACATATATGTGTATATAAATATATATATACATATGTATATAAAAGTACATATATATGTATTATACATGTATGTATGTGTATGTAATATATATATATGTATATATATATACGTACTAGATATAGATACATAGATATATATATATATATATATATATATGTGTGTGCGTGTGTATTATATATATATGTGTGTATATATATATTATATATATTTATTGTATATGTATATATAGATATATGCAAATTATACATATATATATATATTAAGGGTTTAATGGTAAGGGCATTCGACTCACGATTGTAAGGTTTTGAGTTCGATTCCCGGTGACGCGTTCTTGTCCTTGATCACTGAACTGGTAAAAATGAGTTGTACCAGTATATCAAAGGGCCAGCTTTGTCGCACTATGAGTCACGCTGAATCGCCCTGGGAACTAGGTTACGGGTACACCTGTCTGTGGATTGCTCAGCCACTTGCATGTTAATTTCATAAGCTGTTCCGTTGATCGTATCAGCTGGGACAGTCATCATCGTAACCGATGCTGTTCTGCTTTTATATATATATGTATATATATATATATTATATATATATATATATATATAATATATATATATGTGTGTGTGCGTGTGTATTATATATATATGTGTGTATATATATATTATATATATATGTGTGTATATATATATATATATATGTATAATATATATATATAT
>NC_043012.1:49672891-49677891 GCF_006345805.1 Octopus sinensis | reverse complement strand
AGGGGACGAACAAGGACAGAAACGCAGATTAAGTCGATTTTATCGACACCAGTGCGTAACTGGTACTTAATTTATCGACCCAGAAAGGATGAAAGGCAAGGTCGACCTCGGCAGAATTTGAACTCAGAAGGTAACGACAGACGAAATACGGCTACGCATTTCGCCCGGCGTGCTAACGTTTCTGCCAGCTCACCGCCTTAGCATGCAATATAATTGACGAACACATCACGTAACATGCAGATCGATAATGTAAAATGACGGATGCTAAAGTTTAGAAAGTTCTTGATTTTAGGTCTGCTGGGCCAGGTTAAAACCTGAGCATAAAAAATAACAAAATCTAAAATAGGGCTAAGAAGAGACCGCCCACGTGGTTGCTCAACTTACAAGCAATAGCAACAATAGCCCTTCAAAATTTCGTTAATTTAAATCTCAAAAGAACTTTCAATGTCTGAAAATCAAATGAGGCAGTCACGACTGTATATTTTTTCTTTTGATGATTGTCCTGCGCATTAAGCGCAGAAACAAATTACGTCTCAGTAAACTCAACCGATGAAAATGGCATGTTACAGACATGTGCCATTTCAACATACCATTGACGACAGCAGGATAGGAACTACGAATCATAAAGCTAGTCGTCCACAACACAATCCCTGCAACCACACGCTTTTATCCAAGCAGAAGTTTGAATTTCTTCAAGGAATTTCTATATCAGGGTATGCAATCCATAAAATATTGCGTATTAACTGCTTCCTGCAGCGAACAGTACACATTAATGATGCTTCTGCGTCAATAATTGCTCGAGATCAAAGATAGATAATTCAGTCGGATAGCCTGAAACATTGTTTACTTTGATATATGACGCATCAGTCATGACACTAGAACGAATGACAGCCCATTCATCTTTTTGTTTTTCCCTTATTTCCACACATTCAGTCTAAAGGCAAGGCCGGAAAACATAGACTCTTCTTTCTTTCTTGCAAAGAAACTTATAGAGCTCACAGACCGAACTCTCTTATCAATTATCTGTTGCCAACGCTATCACTAGTTTCAATGGATTTATCAAGTTTAAACAGATTTAAAAAAAAAACTGAAATCGAAACATCCATGAGTATGGCAGTAAGCAAGTTCCATTCAAATGTCAAAATTGATAACTATAATTATCTAATAATAAAAGGAGAGCAACTAAAATGTTCACAGCCATCACTTGCGAGCAAATATGACTTGGCGGAGAATCTCGTGATTCTGCTAAATGTTTAAAGTGTTCATGCATTTTCTAATAGTCATTGATATCCTCCCACAGTAAGATGGTCGCGGATTTTTGTTTATTTCCTGCAGGTTTGTTAGAAATGTTTGAAGTATATATCATACAGACAAGAACATAATATTTGGAACGTGAAGTATAGCCGTGAAAACGGCAGAAAGATTGGGTGTATCAACTTTATACGACAGAAAAAGCTGTAAGCAGACAGCTACGAGACTAGAACCCGCGCCTGTGAGATACCGGTTGAGTCCTCTACAAATAAGCTAAACTGCGCGCTCACAAAAATTTCCAACAAATTAAACGCTAAATACATAGCAACTACTAATGTAAACAAACTTTTTAAATACAACACTTATAAATGAACTATAAATTTCCCTTTTGGGAGCGGTCAATGTGTAGCGTATCATAACGAAAAGAATGTAATATTTCAAACATAGTATAACCGTGAAAACAATTCTTTTACTGTTTTCACGGCAAGACTGCGTTCGAAATATTACTGCCTTGTTTATATACGATACACATTCGACACCTCCAAACACAAAAACAAGAGTGTGTGTATGTATGCATATGTATGTTTATGTGTATGGTGGCTGGTGTGTGTGCATGCGTGCCTATGTGTGTAGTTTAATGAATGAATATTCCAATCCACAGATAACTTTGTTATTTCATCAACTATTTTGATAAAATGTTCACAAAACGTTTGGTGCGCCATGTAACTTCATAGTTATTATAAGGGCAGGTATCTGATATATTGTATCAAATGCTCATATTATCAACAAATATATAATCATATAAGAACGCCTGAAAATACACAAACAGCAGTTGAGAAAGCCTCTGATCAGGCACATCACTTAAGTAGCTATATTTAAGCATGCTGCAAAAATAATTTTGTAATATTTCTATTTAACAGAGTTTATGCTTCTAATAAATTTAAAAGACTTGAAAAAATGTTTTCAAACAGTACTATTATTTTGAATTTGGTTTTATTTAAGAACTCATCTCTTGCAGAAAAAAGTATTATATGACATAACAGCATACGGGTTATCTTACTTTAGTAATAGCTACAGCTCCTTGGTAAATGTAAATATTCATTGAAATATTCACATAATTGTAGCTAAAATATCCTCATAAAAGTAGCTATCTAGCTATAACTATTATTATATAATATACACCATGATGATCTGCAAAAGTATGAAAGTACTTTTGGGAATACAAAAGAGAAAAATTAAATGCTTGGACCACAAAAAAACAAAAGACGAAAACAGGTGGTGTAGACAACAAACAGATGTATTAGTATAACGCTCGGGAAGTGAAAAAGTCTTTAACGTTTCGAATCTACGCTCTTCCACAGAAAGGAACACAGAAAGAAACAATGAGAGAAAATAAAGAATGTGTAGTGACTAGCGAGAAGGGGAGATAATAAAGTGGTGGTGATCACAAAACGAAGGTGCGCGTGCATATATATATATATATATATATATATATATCGTTGTTTCGATTCACAGACCGGGCGTTTTGTGTGTTTATTGGGCGAAAACACCTAAAAGCTCCACGAGGCACCAGCCCAACTTTCTCTCACTCTTCCTTCCTGTTTCTTGAGTAACGCTGCGATGGACTGGCATCCCATCCAGCTGGGGAGAACACACGTCATAGAAACCGGGAAACCGGGCACATGAGCCTGGCTAGGCTTGAAAAGGGCGCATAATAAATAAATGTATATATATATATATCACTGAAACATATATATAAGAGACTGCCCGTAATATTAGCAACAATTTAGAGAATAGGGGAACGAATAGGGCTATATTTATACATGAAATAATAACTATGCATGGTAGTCTTCTGTAGTCTGAGAAAGGGAGTCCAGCATTCTGTTTCAGTACCACCTGCACAAATGATTTATTTCTAGTCATCAAATGTATGTGTTGTATATCAGCTCAATCGCTCCAACAAATCGCAGTTGCCTGAACAGGCGTAGGTAGAATAAGACGTCAGGCGTCGAACTAATCGCAGTGCAACTTGAAGTGTTCTGCTCAAGAACACAACGCACCACTCGGTCCAGGAATTGAAACGAACATCTAACCACTAGTCGATACACATACATACGTATATACATGCATACACACGTATTTATATGCATACACAGGTATGTAGATGTATACATACTACAAACACACGCTGAAAAAATTATAAAGAAGGATTTACATGCATTGCGCTTAAAAATGAGGTCTACTTATCTGTGTCCTTTTATACGACGAATAGAATGTCTTTCACGTGACATTAGTGTGTATATGGAAGAGTATTCCATAGTTGCGAGTAGCCGTAATCTAATTATTATTAAATAGAATCAGTGCAAGAATGTGATAAGGTTGGACTGCAGTATTACAAATGCAAACCATCCAGCGGCCTATCGAACATGGATATATTCATATATCACACAATTTCCTCTGAAGGAAGCAAGAAATATCATTTATTCTCTACCTGTCTCCGTTTGTCTGATTGTTGGTCTCTCTCTCTCTCTCTCTCTCCTCGTATATCTACATACGAATATATATGTATGTGTATACATATATATATATATATATATATATATATATATATATATATACACATGCATTCACACGTGTATTCAAACATACATACATATAGACATACATACATGTATGCATGCATTCATACGTAAATACTTACATGCGTACATACATATTACATATACACATACAATTTCTTTTTCTATGTTTATTTATTGCGTACCAGAGGAGAATTATCTATAGAAAATATATTGGGTAGATGCACTTTTAGTTTTCTTTTCCTTAAGGAAAACATTCTCAGATTATAAATTCTAAACTCATTTCAAAAATATCTCTGACGTAATTGGACGTGAAATGGTTCCAATCCTGACGGAAATGCAACTCACGCATCCTCCATTTGCTTATTATTACCGTTTTTGCAACCTTCAGTATACAACACGATAATAATGGGAAGATAGAAAAAAAAGATGACCTCAATATTACACAATGTTTTGATCTATAGTCAGTTTATTGCATATATCAGAGGTTGTTTTTTATATTAGTATTATTATTACTCTTATTGTTGTTGTTGTTGTTGTTGTTGTTGCTATTAAGGCAGCGAGACTGTAGAATCGTCAGCTCTCCAGAGAAAATGCAAAGAAGCATTTCAACCGCCTATAAAATCTGAGTTCAAATTCCACCGATAACATAACATAAACACCAATTGAACACTGGTGACGATATAATTGACTAGTTCCCTCCCACCAAATCTCATGGCTTGTGCCTTTACTAGAAAGCATTATTATTATCATCATCATTATTATTATCATTATTATTATTATTATTATTATTATTGTTATTATTATTATTATTATTGAGTGAGAGAGCAGTGTATGCAATCAAAGTGACACTGGAGCACAATATACGAAGCCCAGTATACATATCATAACTACCCGTCTGATAAGGGTACACTAGGCACATGCATCACAACCATATCAAGATAAACAACACATGACCTTGTAGGTGGGGCCCAGTTAATAATTTTCTTCTGGTCGAGTAACCCATCCCGCTCAAAAGGTCCCTGAATAAGGGTTGTTTATGGATGTTGAACGAAACAACCATGTTTCCAGAGGTGAATTATTCAAACCCCAAAGAATCCCTCTCAACACATGGCTATGATGCTCCACCACTACTTCTGTTCGTGATCAGAAATGCACATATCGTCAGAC
>NC_043012.1:49642891-49667891 GCF_006345805.1 Octopus sinensis | reverse complement strand
CACTCACAAGGCATTGGTCGGCCCGAGGCTATAGCAGAAGACACTAGCCCAAGATGCCACGCAGTGGGACTGGACCCAGAACCATGTGGTTGGTTAGCAAGCTTCTTACCACACAGCCACTCCTGCACCTATTTCTTTTAAACGTATATGTTTAATGATAACAATGGAGAATTAATGGATTATTTTAAGCAAAAGTCGCTTTATACTTGATCCGAAACTAATATATTGGGACCAATGTAGTTATTGAATGGTAGTCTAATTCCCGTAGTGTACTATTTCTGGAAGCCTCAGCCTTTTTTTTTCTCTACACCATAACTCCTTACATAATAAATGCTTTCACTTTTAATATGTTGATCATTCATTGATAAAAACACGACTTAAAGTCGATTTGCTCGACTAAAGGCGGACTCCAGCATGGCCGCAATCAAACGACTGAAACAAGTAAAAGAGAAAGAGAAAGAGTAGGACATTTATTTTCATAGAGAAATAATGGTGCACACGTTTAGGTTTGAACACACACATCTAGAGATTGAAGCATAGCAGTTTTTTATGAAATGTAGTTTCTTACATACATACGTACTTAAACACACACGTACACGCGCGCGCACACATATACACACGCACTCAAACGTACACACATACGTAATATTTAATTTCTAATATTTACTTAGCAGACGGTTTAATACTTACTTAACAGACAGTTGTCTTCCGAATAATGTAAATAATATAAAAATAATTAAAATAGATTATGTTTTTAAATTCGTTCATAGTATATCACTTAATAATCATCTTCCGTATAATATATATATCGTGTATATAACACTTTATATCCTCGATTTTGTTCTATAGTTAAAGCGTAATATTTATATACTGTATTAGAATCATATCAGATTAGTTCCTATCACTGTATCTTCATCGTGATTATGAAGATACGATTATGAGAAAAAGCTAACGCTCCTGGCAATACATCATAACGAAAAATATAATGTAGTTAAAGAGAAATATTATTCAGTTTCAGCGGTATTTCGACTGCCGTTACGTTCTGAGTTCAAACTCCGCCGAGGTCGACTTTGATTTTCATCCTATCGGAGTCGATAAATTAAGTACCAGTTACGCACTGGGGTCGATGTAATCGACTTAATCCGTTTGCCTGTCCTTGTTTGTCCGCTCTGTGTTTAGCCCCTTGTGGATAGTAAACAAATAGGTATAGAATAAACAAATAGGTATAGAATAAAGAGATGATCACAGCTGCGATGCCTTCGAACACAGATAATGTCAATCAGGAAAAAAAAACTGCTCAGTGTGAAAGCAATCAGCATGAAATAGAATTTTGGGATGTGCTGGGTTGGCCATACCAATGGAAGTTACTTCACATTACAAGCACCGTATCGAAATCGATTTTCTACATAAATACACGGTTTCTGAGTTGGATTATGAATGCATATGCATAGCTTAGGAATGCCAATATTGACGGGAAGTACAAAATTATTAGAAGAGGTAAGAAGATGCCTCGTCTCAGACATTCCATGTTTCAAGCGAAACTGGATTAGATCATTTACCATATTTCCGATACTCAAGTGCAGTTCATTTAGCTCTAATTTCAGATTCTGGTAGTTACCTTTCTTCTATCCTGAGTAGATCAAATAAGTACAGGAAATAAATCCAATCCATTTAATCAAGGTAAGACTGTTTTGTTCCAACATTTTTCCAGAGCCGAAGAAAACGAAAACATCAGAAGCATATACTTTTCTAATCTAGGCACAAGATTCCAAATTTGTAGGGAGGGAGACAGTCGATTAGATCGACCCAGTACGCAAATAGTACTTAATTTTTCGACCCCGAAAGGATGAAAGGCAAAGTCGACGGAATTTGAAATCAGAGCGTACAGACGGACAAAATACCTATTTTTTATTGCCCACAAGGGGCTAAGCATAGAGAGGACAAACAAGGACAGACAAACAGATTAAGTCGATTATATCGACCCCAGTTCGTAACTGGTACTTAATTTATCGACCCCGAAAGGATGAAAGATAAAATCGACCTCGGCAGAATTTGAACTCAGGACGTAGCGGCAGACGAAATACCTATTTCCTTATTACCCACAAGGGGCTAAACATAGAGAGGACAAACAAGGACAGACATAGGTATTAAGTCGATTACATCGAACCCAATGCATAACTGGTACTTAATTTATCGACTTCGAAAGGATGAAAGGCAAAGCCGACCTCGGTGGAATTTGAACTCAGAACGTAACGGCAGACGGAATACCGCTAAGCATTTCGCCCTGCACGCTAACGTTTCTGCCAGCTCGCCGCCATACATCAGTAGCATATTGTTACAATACTGGTGGTGACAAAGAAACCGTTATTGATTCTACATAATACATTCTATATATTTCAGTGCCTTACACTTCTGATTTCAGTTCATACACATGCCAAATACGTCACTTGTTTTGATATCAATAATAGGAACATTATTCTTCAAACAATTTAATCGGCTCTAGATATTACTTTTAAATATGTACAATACTGTCTGATTAATACAGCCCTTTGCAGCAATTAGTTTTGTTCCACCACCTTCATCAAATGGTATCAACTATAATTTTCCACAAAAACCGTCATCAATAATACGGTGATGTTAAGCCGGTGAGCCGGCAGAATCGTTAGTATACTCGGCTAAATATTTAGCGGCGTTTTGTCCGTTTCCATGTTCAAATTCTAACAAGGTCTATTTTGTCTTTCATTTTTTTCACGGTCGATAAAAGAAGGACCAATTGAATACTATAGTCGATGTAGTGGACTTACCCCTCCTCCGAAATTGCTAGCTTTGTGCCAAAATTTAAAACCAGTATTACGGTGAGGGTATTTAATCTAAAGCTATGAAATGGTCATCAAAGCAGCATTGAATATTATTATCTCTTCAATGTTACACTTCAAGAAATATTAAATTGAATGGATTTACCATCACCATATTTATTCTCAGGAAGATTATTTTCATAATATTTTAAGTCAAGAAATGACATATGTAATGTTTCTAATAGTGCCGTTGATGTTGTTTAGCCTCAGATATTTTGCTCACAATTACGATTAAAACATGCAAGAACTTGTTTATCTTGTAAATAACGTTTTCCAATGCAGGCTGTAGTAGATTGAGTAGCCCCACTATAAACACCTGTAATACAAGACATATACGGAACAATAATTAGTTGTGAAGTTTTAGCTTTAAAATACGAAAGGAACCAAGCTGTATTTTATCAATATTACAAAGGGCGAGTAAGTTCCCATGAGTAATTAAAGAATTTTACATTGTAATATAAATGAAAATAAAAGTTTGAGGAAATATCTTTTTAATATAAAAAACTACATAAAATTTTATAGAATAATATCAAAAATCTGCAGTTTGGACACCAATAATAGAATAAAAATTCTTGCAGAGGTTATAGTGAACTCAAGAACGTTATTCACAACGTACATCTGAAGAAGAAAATGTAAAGAGAGATGAAATATAATGAAGACGTAAGTTTTTATGCTGAAAAGAATGTCACAATTAACTGAGTTGCTTCTGTGATTTAGAAAGTTTTAGTTAAGTTAAGTTAAGTTAATTCTTTGGCTCAAAAAGTAAAAAGTAAAGCCATGTAGGAGGACATGGAGTTATGTACAGGGAGGGTGTTCCTGCAAAGAGTTCAGACCATTTCTGGTCAAGAGAGTCTTTGAATCGAGCGGTCGTCGGCATATTCACTATCTCGTCCGGCAGCTTATTCCACGGATCCACAACCCGGACGGAGAAAGCCCCTCTCCTTCGATTGAGATTGAAATCGTCGCAGATAGAGCTTTTCGGAGTGACCCCGCAGCCGACGTTCTGGAGAAGGAGTGAAGAACAGCTCTTTCGAGAGGTTACACTTTCCGCTTTAAAACGGCATTTATTCCTTCTTTTACGGAGCCTCCCACTTAGTCTTAATATAAGTAGTTTGGAAGAAGGCGAGCTAGCAGAATAATTAAAACGCCAATGTCAAATGCTTAGCGGTATTTCGTCCGTCTTTACGTACTGAGTTCAAATCCCACTTAAGTCGACTTTGCCTTCATCCTTTCGGAGCAATAAAATAAGTACTATTCGAGCACTGGGGACGATAAACTCGACTTAACTCATCCTACAAACTGCCGGCCTTGTGCTAAAATTTGAAACGAATATAAGTAGCTTGGAGACCCAAATACCTTGAATATAATTATTAAACCTCATATAAGTATGGTAGAAAAGAAGTTTAATTAACACTGGTTCATTTATAGACATACAAAAGCAAAAGAATCCAACACGTTCCATTTACATTTGGAAATTGTAAAACAGCATTGAACTGTTCTCAATATCAAACAATGAGGACTATACAAAACAAGATGATTATAAAATGCAAATTGTGTATAGCTGAGAAAATCCAAGTCAAAATCTCCTTAGCAATGCTGCAAACCAGTAGTTCCATTCTTTTTTTCTTTTTGCCTATGAACCCCTTTGATTCCTACTTTTCTCTACTGGAACCCCATAACAATTTGCTGTAAATATATAAAAAAATTCTTACTGTATACGAATAGTTAAATATTATTAGGAATAGTATAAAAACATTAATATATTTTGTGTATTGTAGAAGTATAATCGTATAAGATTTTTAACAACAAAATCTTGTATAGAACCCTAAATGCGATATTGATCCCGGCTGGCAACCACTGATATAAATCATGACCATAAATAATTAGTAACTACCGTTTCATAAATAATTTTTCAAAATTCTGGAACATCATAATGTTATTCGATAAAATGGACGATGTGTTTTTTTCTGTCAGAGCTGTTCTCAATTCTTAAACGCTCACACCTGGTATATTTTACATAAGAGAACACAGCTTTAACTCACTTTAATTTTCTTTATTTTCTCAATTACTCAAGTTTATATACACATTGTAGCTTTATTTCACTATGTTTTGCTATGAATTCTACACAGAATCCTATATTTTTCTGCTTTCTATTTCCTGCATCTAGCAAATTTTTTTATCGTTCAATTTGTGCATATGTGTCTCCTTTTATATTTTTCTTTAGTACTACAACGGAAATGACTAACCACCAATATTATGTAAAAAAATAAAGTAAGTTCTGTCTCTTACGGTGTATTTAACCCAAATTGCAATACTAAAGTCTTCTTTCATAACTCTTATTCCTCCAAGATATTGGTAAGTCTATTTTCATCGCCTAATAATGACAGAGATTTATACAGGCTATGGCACAAAGTAATAACGTTCTCATCTACAGTGTATATGATATGTACATTACACTCTGCATTTGTATCGAGCACTTTGATTCGTTCGTGAAATCGCCTATTACTCATTAAGTATATAGGCATGTATATATGTATGTATGTACGTGTGTAACTATACGGGTGTGTACAGACAAATACACATACAGTGACATGTACACACTCAGACATATATATATATATAATATATAGAGATAAGTGTGTGTCTGTGTGTGCGTGTGTTTGTACGTGTATATGTAAGATATATATATATAAATATATATATGTACGTACGTACGCGTGTATGTATGTATGTATGTATGTATGTATGTATGTATGTATGTATATATGTATGTGTGTGTGTATGTATGTATGTGTGTGTGTGTGTGTGTGTGTGGAGTCGACATCAGAAATCAATGTTTAATAACATCCGAATCATCTTACAACGAATCGCATGTAACTATAGCAACAATAGTAATTATATTAATGGAAGTATATAAGTTGTAAAACAGCTGCACCGCTGAACACTAACATGGTCTTATATGATAAATGGGTTCTTTAAATATATATTGTACTTATATATGTTTGCGTATATGTGTATGTACAAGGATGTAAGCGTTTGGTCATAAATATTGATAGTGTATATGTGTGTGTGTATATATATATAATATATATATATATATATATATATATATATTTATATATATACACTCACACAGACCTAGCATTGCAGACAAGCAAAGAGTAGGATACATATACAAGAATTGGTGTGCAATACTCACACTCACGCACACACACACAAATACTGATACACGACCGTACACGAATACGCATGCGTACACACTTCAGAGAGCTATACGGCAGATATATATAATGTGGTGAGATAGAGAGAGAGATACATTGAGAGAGAGTGGGAGAAGGAGAGAGAGAGAGAGAGAGAGCTAGGGTGGTATATTTTATTGCTGTAAATACTGTAAACACACGCACAGAATCACCTTTTACCTTTAAGCACATACATACACACATAGAAAACACCTGATTATCCACCCCGTTGATACTCAGAGAATGTAAACACATCAGACCTCTTCATTCCAGCGGTGTTTGTAAGACTTAATGTGGCATGTGGTAACTAATAGTAAGAGATAGAGTGCAATTTTCTTTAAAAAAATTAAATTCAGCCATTTTATTTTTAATCAAGCACCCCCCCCCACACTGCACACACAAACAAATACACGAGCGCGCGTGCACGTACACAAAGACACACACGAGAAAACATGCTCACGCACACACACATGCATTCGTATCTAGAAAGGAAAATATATATATATGTATAGTTACGTTTATACAGACAACTATAGATAGATAGATTGATAGAGAGAGAGAGAGAGATAAGTAGGATAGGTAGACAGAAAGAAAGAAAGATAGATAGATAGATAGATATACAGATAGATAGATAGATAGATATAGATAGATAGATAGATAGATAGATAGATAGATAGATAGATAGATAGATAGATAGATTGATGGATAGATAGATAGATAGATAGATAGATAGATAGATAGATAATAGATAGACAGGTAGATATATATATATATATATATATATATTATATATATATATATATACTATATATATATATATATAGTAGATGATAGATAGATAGATAGATAGATAGATAGATAGATATGTTTCTTTATTAGCCACACAGGGCTGCACACAGATAGAACAAATTACAAGGTAGAGCTTTTCTTTTGAAGGTATTAAAAAAAAAAAAAAAAAAAAAAAGGAAGGGGGAGGTTCGATCAAAAGGGATCGTAAAAGGAGAGAAAGAGGACAAAAATAAGGGGGGTTAAAAAAAAAAAAAAAAAAAAAAAAGGGGGGAGAGGAAAAAAAAATGATCAATAGGGATCGTTATCACAGAAATGTCAATATGAAGTGTAAAGGGAGGAAGGGTGAGGTTTACCCGTGGAAAGAAAAGCCTGCAGAAAAGACCACGGTAACCTCGGTCAATGAAGTCACATTTTATATTTCTTTTTTTTACGTGTTGTATAGATATATATATGTGATATGTATATGTACGTATGCACACATGTAAACGTATTTATATTTATACAGTGGCTCTGTGATAAGTAGCTTGTTTACCAACGACATGGTTCCGGGTTCATTCCCACTTCGTGGCACTTCGGGCCGACCAAAGCCCTCTGAGTGGATTTGTTTGAAGCCCGTCGTATATATGTATATCTCTATATATATTATATACATGCATATAGGCACTTGCGTGGCTGAGTGGTAAGGAGCTTGCTTCCCAACCATGTGGTTCCGCGTTCAGTCCCACTGCGTGGAACATTTGGCGAGTGTCTTCTACTGCACTCTCAGGCCGACCAAAGCTTTGTGAGTGGATTTGGTTGACGGAAACTGAAAGAAACCCGTCTTGTATATATATATATATATATATATATATATATATATATATATATATGCATTTGTTATTTCTGTGGTTTGTCTCACCCCCCTACCCCGCCCCATCATCACTTGACAACAGATGTTGGTGTGTTTACGTCGCAGTCATTTAGTTGTTCCGCAAAAAGTGATCGATAGAATATGTAGTCCTGGGGTCGATTTGTTCGACGAAAATCGGTGCTCCACCATGGCCGCAGTTAAGCGACTGAAACAAGTAAAAGAATAAAAGAATAAGATAATAAACATGTATACACAGAACACCCCACCCACGCGCACATATGTATATACATATTCATACATACTCTTTTACTCTTTTACTTGTTTTAGTCATTTGACTACGGCCATGCTGGATCACCGCCTTTAGTCGAGCGAATCGACCTCAGGACTTATTCTTCGTAAGCCTAGTACTTATTCTATCGGTCACTTTTGCCGAACCGCTAGTTACGGCGACGCAGACAAACCACCATCGGTTGTCAAGCGTTGTTGGGGGAGCAAACATATACACACATATACATACTTATATATATATATATATATATATATATATATGTTTATTATCTTATTCTTTTATTCTTTTACTTGTTTCAGTCGCTTAACTGCGGCCATGGTGGAGCACCGATTTTCGTCGAACAAATCGACCCCAGGACTACATATTCTATCGATCACTTTTTGCGGAACAACTAAATGACTGCGACGTAAACACACCAACATCTGTTGTCAAGTGATGATGGGGCGGGGTAGGGGGGTGAGACAAACAGACAGAAATAACAAATGCATATATATATATATATATATATATACAAGACGGGTTTCTTTCAGTTTCCGTCTACCAAATCCACTCACAAAGCTTTGGTCGGCCTGAGGGTGCAGTAGAAGACACTCGCCAAATGTTGCACGCAGTGGGACTGAACGCGGAACCACATGGTTGGGAAGCAAGCTTCTTACCACTCAGCCACGCAAGTGCCTATATGCATGTATATAATATATATAGAGATATATAAATGCGTGTGTGCGTATGTGTGTGTGTGTGTGTTTGTGTGTTTATGTGTGTGAATGCGTTGTTATTTTGCATGATTTATGTTCAGTGTATCTCTAAAGATTGTTCTAAAACATTTCCTTTCATGACATGGAATTTTCTTTTATTCTTTTGATGTTGCCATTCATTAGATTGCATCCATTCTGAGTAAGTCACTTTTAGATTTCTTATGTTAACAAACCAACAATTTCAGGTAATTACTTTATAGACGTTGTGAAAGACGAAAGGAAAATCAATCTTGATATTAAAGGGGCTTAACTCATACAACAACAATTTACAAAAGATTTTAGAACGTTGGATGAAATAATTACTGACATTTATCTCATTTGCATACAATCTGAGTTCAATTCTGTGTAAAGTCAGTTTTACCTTTGATTATACCGTGTCGTTATAGTAGGTTATCGTTGGGTACCCTTAGCAAGGCAATCTGCTCTTGTGATATTTTGACGGAAATACAAATAATTTATTGGAAAGTGATATTTTGCCCCACCCCCTGAAGTAAACAGCTGGATTTACAATCACTATAAGCCAAGAATTATTATTGACAAACCTACCAACTGCAAAGATATCAACAAAATTTCTATCCTTCTTCCTCCTTTCCTTCTTTTTCTTTAATACCTCTTTCCGATACAAACACAAACACACACACACACACATACACATACGCACACACACACACTCTCTCTCTCCCACACACACGCACACACACACTGGACAATAATAAAAAAAAATTCAGACAATTTTTTGACATTTTGCCCCCCTTGGAGTAAACAGACTGACCAACTACAAAGAGATCAACAAAATTATTTTCTTCTTTCTCTCCCTTTCCTTCCTTTCCTTCTTTTACTTTAACACTCTTTTCAGATATAAACACACACACACACACACAAACACACGCACACACACACGCACACACATACACACACACATACACACAAACGCACACACACACACACATGCCCTCTCTCACTTTCTGCACATCCTTCACCCTCTTGTACTATCTTATATCTCTACCCACCACTACACACTCAATAACACTATAAAATGAGTGAAATTTTCTGCAAGAACTTAGTTCAATTTGACAACTCCACCAGAATGGACGAAAGCGCGATTATATGTTATATGAAATATGATGTATAAAAACATGTAACATAAAGATAAATATCTGTATATATAAAACCATCCGAATTTCTGAGTACCTCGTTTCTTCTAATATAAAATACCTGTACATCATCTTCAAACCTTCTAATATATATATATATATATATATATATATATATATATAATATATATATATATATATTGTTATATTATATTTCGGAATGGTCATATTGCCAGTTTAGCCAATAAAAACACATGCACTATATATTTGGTGTAATTTTGCTTCAGTGTTATTTATTTTTTACATTAATCTTAATCTTATTTCGGCCAGAGTTCTTTCGTCACACTCCTGTGACCGCATCAGTGGTCCTTTGTTTTCTTCTTTCTTATTTGTGTCTTTTATTGGCTAAACTGGCCATAAGACCATTCCGAAATATAACAATACCTGCTTGGAACCTTTCGAATACTCCGGAAGGTGCTCGAAAAGGTATTACAATATCAGCTGTTTGTTACCTTACAGGTAGTGAACAGATGACACTGTAGTACATCTCCGGCTTTAGAAACTGTGCAAAGGCAATAATAATAATAATAATGATAATAATAATAATAATAATAATAATATAATAATAATAATAATAATAATAATAATAATAAAGGGAACCGAAAATGATCAAGAAGGGAACCGTAAATGATCAAGAAGGGAACCGAAAATTATATGAGAATGATCCCTGGCTTACCATCCCTGCAAGAAGTGCAAAAGATTGTCTTAACTGGTAAATCACACGTATTGAGAAGAGCATTGTCGATGTGAGAACTGTTGCTGCTCATGTATTTTAATTTAACTTTAAAAAAAAAAAGAAAAAAATGAACGCACTACTGAGTTTGGTTTAATGGCCTACCAATGTATGCTATGAGTTTCTTTACCCTAGGAGTCGGGAAGACACTCGGCAAGAAATGGAAGCGAATTTGAAAGAAGAAAAAAAAAAAATAATAATAATAATGAAAGGAAGCGGTTGGAATCTCTTTATGTCCTGATTGATGATACATCTAGTAATGGTGTCACAATAAAATTACTGGTAATTGCGCATATCGGTATCTCATATCATTAACAATGAAAAAACAAAATATAGTGAATAACGGTGGTAATGAAGCTGAAGCCCGTGACGTTGACAGTGTTGCATCCGGCAGGCTCAGAAATACTGGTCCGACTCCAGCTTGTCGTTATCCAACAAGGGACCAACACACATGCTGAAGACGGAGCAAACCAGTCAATGCTGTGATTATGTTACCTACTGCCCTAGCAACCCTGTAGACGAAAATGGTGCTGATATTAGTGGATACCGACAACGTATGTATCATCAATGGAGGGAAGAAGGATTGTTTCAACTCAAGGAACAGAGATTATGTGATCAAGCTAGAGCAATAAGAAAAAAATTGTTGGTTCACAGAAGTAGAGCTCGAAGCTATCAAAAGATGGGAACTGGAAAACAGCAGCAGAGGAAACGATGAAAATAGAGTTCCTATTGATAAAAGTAATCTCATAGCAGAAAACCGAGGTGAAATCTCTAATAACCCACAGGAAAGGAAGAGTTATAGATTGCTTGATTAGAGACATATAGATGGTTTGGAAGAAGACAATAAAATTAATGGTGACATGTGAGACGGGCAAAGGGCAGTCTACGACAGAATAAAGGCAATGCTACAGGAGAACAATAGCGACATTATTTGAAACCTTAAGAAAGTTTGATCATTGGAAATTGAACCGAGAAACGAAAAATGTCAATGAAATTCGGAAATACATCAGAAGAAAGAAACATCACACAAACAAATAATTTCATGAAGCCATCAGTTATTGTTGTTGCAGAAAATGTGGGTGTTGATGCCAAGAAAAAGAAATATAATGGGAGTGACAAAAGAAAAGATCCATGGTAGAAAAGGAGAATACAGGAGGGGCTAGATATGCTCTCGAAGGATATTTCTGTGTGAGAGCGAAAAGAGAAGGGGAGATTAATACCAGACAAAAATATAGGGCACTGAACAGTAATTATGATATTGAAAGGAAGTGTCTGAAAGTGGTAATGGAGGAACTAAAACAGCGCCTCGTTGCAAAGAAAGCAAAGATGGTAAGATGCGACCAAAGAATGAAGGGATACCAGCAAAATAGAATTTTCAGAGTTGATCAAAAGAGATTCTAGAAATAAATAAATGGGAGTAAACAGATGAATAATCAATACGAGATAACATTGAAAGTCAAAGGTTCGGGAGTGGGATCTGGAGCAAAGACAAGAAGCAGAAGAAGAATGCTAAGTAGTTGTAGCGACTGTAATAACCATTAGTCTGTCCAAAACAGGCAGAACTAAGCAATTCAGTTAGGGAAGTGAATGAAATTAGCAACAAAAATGGGCAGCTGGAAGGCCACGGGACCAGATGGAGTTCAAGGCTACTGGATCAAAAGATTGGTGAATGGAGACTCTAATCTGTGCTGTCCAAGAGCAAGCATTAAGAACCAATTACATCTAATACAGAAAAGACAACAAATCAGAAAGTGATAAGTGCAGAATACGTGGACAAAATGGTGAAACCGTTTGACATATTAGCAGTCAATGTACGCTACTAGCCCATTCAGAATATAAGAGGTGTTATGACTATATAGCAAGGATTGTCAATTGGACACTTTGCAACAAGTATGGACTTAACTGAACAAAATGGTGGTACGAACGTAAACTCGAAGGCATCATCGAAAATGATAATGCAAAGATCCTGTGATATTTTATGATTCAGTGCGACCATGCGATAGAGAATAGGAAATCAGACATAGTGTTAATTGAGAAAGAAAGCAAACGATGCTGGATCATAGGTATAGCATGCCCAGCTGACAACTAGGTATGCGATAAGGAAGAAAGAAAAGTAGATAGATATAACAGGTTAGCTTGGGAGGTTAAGCAGTTGTGGTCGCTGAAAACGATGGTAGTAGTACCAATAATTGTCGGAGCTCTGAGAACAGTGAGTAAAAATCTTGAGAAGTACATTGAAAAAATAGGGGCTACAATAAGGGTGGAACACTTGCATAAAACAGCACTGCTTGGAACCGTTCGAATGCTCTGGGTGGTGCTCAAAAAAATAACGGGTGTCACCTTAGTTCACTGGTACTGTTGTACATCCCCTGAGTTAATAGCTGTGCAAAGACAATAGTAGTAGTAGTAGTAGTAGTAGTAGTAGTAGTAGTGGTGGTAGTAGTAGTAGTAGTAGTAGTTAGTAGTAGTAGTAGTAGTAGTAGTAACAACACTAATGTGATTAAAAAGTCAAGGATAATTCTTATTACTGTTGTTATTGTCTGGAAGGATCGGCATTTCTACTGCTATTATTATAAATATTATCTTTAATGTTATTTGTAAGGCGGTGATTTGGCAGCATCGTTAGCACACTGTGCGAAATGTATAGTGGCATTTCACCCCGAAAGTGCGAAATACCGTGAACAAGTATCAGTTGAGTACTGGGGTCGATGTAACCGACCATTCTCATCCCCCAAATTTCAGCCGTTGTGTCTATAGCAGAAAAGATTATTAATATTATTTGTGAAGGCGGTGAGCAGATAGAACCGTTATCACATCAGTATTGCACCCGTCCTTACATTCTGAGTTCAAATTCCGTTAACTTTGCCTTTCAGCATTTCGGGGTCGATAAAAGTACCATCTCAGTCGATATAAGTACTAGCTGAGTGCGTGGATCGATGTAATGAACAATCCCTCTCACCCAAATTTCAGGCCTTGTGCTTATAGCAGAAAGTATTATTAATATTATGTGTAAGGCAGTGAGCTGGCAGAATCTCTACAACACCGGACAAAGTGCTTACGGCATTTCGTCCGTCTATATGTCAAGGCAGTGAGAGGACACAATCGTTAGCCCACCAGGCAAAATGCTTAGCTACCTTTCACCTTTAACCATAATTTTAAACCATTGTGAATAATATTTGTATCATATTGATTATTATTTGACAGCTGAAATATCGACTGACATGTGTTCATATGACCGTTAGCTGTACTCAACGTACAATGCCCTACTTATCATGACTAAATTATTTTTTGTCCCTGCGACCAACCTGAGGTACCGTCTTGGAGATTGTGAGTGAAAAGAATCGGCCCCAGTACTTATTTTTGTTTTTCAAGGATACTGCATATTCTATCAGTCTCTTTTCCGATAGACTAGGCACGAAAACAATTTGTCAAGAGACGTTGGGGGACAAACACTGACGCATAGACGCACAAACATGCACACAGACACAAACACACCCACCCACACACATATATATACCGTCAGTACATCATAAATCCGAAAAAGAAGCGCACTCTGAGTTATAGAGCAGTAGAGTAATTAGTTAGATAAAAATACTTATGGCCGGTCCATGGGGTTGCCCTGGGTTTCCCATCCACAATGCACTTAGCTTTACAGCACCTTTTCATATCCTAATGGCTGGTGGCCTATAACCTCTCTTCAAACTGGAGAAAGAGTATACCTTCTGGCTTGTTGTTGAAAACACAGACGAAAGTGAAGGGTTAAGCGCAAGGGAATATCTCCCTTAGACCACTATTAGTAATCAACCCGTTAGGCTTTGGGGTCCCAAGACTTCAGTAGAAATTTCCTGAAATGTAAGCAGATTCCGATGATTTTCGTCCAGGAATGTAAGATGTTATCCGAGTTCTTTAATATTCTACACCGTTCAGCTATGCACCTCTTGCAACGCTTGCTCCCGTTGATGAAGGGCTCGAGTATTAATATAAATGACTTGTGGAAGGAAATTTTTAGACATTATTAGTCTATTGTGACATACGTTTCAGCATTCTACATGTTCATTTGTGATAACACTTTTACATCCGTATGATATTATTAAATATTATTTACTGTATCTATGAATCTTCGGCTTATATATGGCGTAGAGACATGCACAAGATTCATAGATGTTAGAAATAACATTTCATAATATACTATGAATGTCAAAATGTCAGTACAAATGAACAGATCTAAAAATGGATTAATGGTCTAAAAAAATGTCCACCTACAAGCCATTTTAGCTATTACTATATTTATCATACGCTGTAAAGAGTTTCGCATGTATAACAATCCCATAGGATTTACTCTGCTCTGGAAGATAGAAATAACAAGAAGCATAGGATCTTTTTACGGGAGCACTCAGAGACATTTGCCCTAAAAGTATATATATAGAAAAAAGGGATGTATTTCAAAGCAGAAAAATGTATAGGAGAATTTGGTTTGGGAAATGCACGTAAATTTGAAAAACTCGTAATTGTTTTTAAATAAATTTATTTACATAAATACCCAACTAGTTTCAAAAAGTTTTCGTTTATCAAGGGTATGAACATATAGGATTTTATAGATAAAAATCGGGCACTGCGATGGAACAAAGGAAGCCTCTGCTTTTGTCTATTTTGTTATGGCATACTTGGAAGTCCAAATATACGGGACAACTTCTAGAAACATTTACTCACGAACTAGAAATGCTACCTGGATGATTGTTTCATTCTGCGGTCGCATAAACTTGAGCAACTCTTAGAATTCAAGAAATTAATCAACAGGATTAGTACCCAGTTTGCAATGGAATACATCTACAAAGAGCTACTCTGCCTGAACATCTTAATTATAAAAAGAGATACTGAAATTGAAACGGACTCACAGCAATATTTTCTATTCTCTTCCTGAGACCCAAAACATTACTAAAATTAATATACCGTTCAACTTAGTAAGAAGAATTTGAGCGATTGCATAAAATCTCCAAGAACTTAAAAACACATTACTAGAAAGAAAATATCCGGCTAGTTTAATAAAAAACGGAATAGAACGTGCAAAAACGATAGATATCCAAGACTTACGGCAAACAAGAAAACCCCATGGCACACTCAAAACTTTATCTTACGCATCAACACACAATTCGAGGAACATTGTGTCATACACCATCATCCACCAAAATATACCCCCTCCTTACGAATGACCAGTTAGTGAAGAATGCACTGGAAACATAGGATTATTAAAAGCAAGAGACAACCGCAATCCCTAAAAAGGTTACTCACCAGCGCCAAATTACCCACAAAAAATACAACCCCAATAGTCAAAAACTGTAACCACTCTAACTGCAGGACTTGCGTCGACCTCTTGGAGGGCTCAACACATAAATATAAGTCAGGTCAAACTTTTTGTATTAAAAAAATCACTTCACCAGTGCATCTAAGAACTTATCTATACTCTCAAAGGCGATGGATGTGATGTAGACTACATATGTCAAAGTAGTTGACATTGTGGAAAAGAGTGACGGGACAGGAAACAAATCCAGGATCCTACGACCAGGAAAATTCCCGTAAGTAAACACCTGGACCAATGCCCTGTTAACATGAGCTCGCAATACCAAATCTTCCCTCTGTAACAATGCACTGGAAACATTTCAACCCAATACCGATTGAATAAGGAAAGCACACTCAATAAAAAATATAAGAAACGGCTAAATATCCCTTAGAAAGAAGAACAAATTATATTTCTCCATAAACAAAACAACCAGATACAACAGACATAATTCGATAACTTTAGTAAGTTTTCCTATCAGGTTTCGAAACGGCGGCTCTAAACCACCATACAATAACAAAATACAAACACCAGTTGCAGACGTCACCTAGTTCTAGACCAATAAAATTTTACCTCCGATCAGAACCGAACTCTCAGAAAAAAAAATATATAAAAAAGACCCTTTAAAAGATTCAACCAATTGAGAATCAACTATTAATGACCATTCCCTACAAAGAAGTCAGCCAGGTAGAACGCCAACTTGACCACTAGAAAGAATGAGACGTTATCAGAATTATAACAAATCAAAATTTTGATTCTTTCAAGGAAAAAAAACATAAATAATAGATACACTGATTCCAAATCACTCCGTTGCAAGCGAAGAACCCTGTACGCGATGGAAAAGAAGAATCAGACGCAAGGTGACAGAAGCTGTAAAAAAACTCTCTTTTTCACACTCTTCTTATTTTTCTCTCTCTTAACTCAGCATGGCTGAACTATTTGTGATCCACATTTTTTAGATATTTTTTTGCTGATTATTTTTGATATTATTGAATTTTGTGAACATTTAATCATTTAAGATTGTTTTCTACTTCGAAGTTTAAAATTTTTTAAATCCCAAACTTTTATGCCATTGAAACAAAAAAAATTGTTGAAACTAGTTTGCTATATATGTAAAAAAATGTATTTAAAAACAATTACAATTTTTTCAAATTCAGGCGCACTTTCAAGAACAAAATCTCGCGTGTGTGTGTGTATACATGCATACATATATAATATATATATATATATATATATATATATATACATATATATTTTAATAACATGCTAGCGTTCCCCTTGATCATATACGCAGTAATCACATTCGGTTAAAATAGCTTTTTGATGTGTTTTGTTTCGCTTTTCCTTGACGAGATCATTGCATTGTTTTACATCATTTTTATTCCCTCCGGATAACCTCAATGTTTTTTCGAAGCATATCTTGGAAGTATAAATGATTTGAATAACACCTGCGTTTGACTTTCTTTCTTGATTTATCCATGTTATACAAAAAGCATTCAACTTAACCCTGGAATTTCTACATTTATAAGTAGGCTGTAATATCCTTGGTACTTATGTGAATTTTTGCTACCTTGGTAACTATTTATATTTTTTTCCGTGTTATTTGTACACATTGAAAACGTACACATACATACTGTTATGTCGCACGTTCGAGTGCCTTCTACTCAACTCTCACCGCTACTCTGGTACACCTGACGTCTAGGCTTCTCCCTCTATATCTACGTATTGGGCTAGCCTACTTCATCTTCTGGGGGTGTCCACACAACACATACATACATACATACATACATATATACATACATACATATATATATAGATATATATATATATATATATATATATGTTTGGTAAAATAGAAAGATGAATAATCTTGTTGCAGATTAATCAAAAGTTTAACCGATAGCTTGGTAGGAAAAATCACAGCAGAAGAAAGCACGGTTGGAGATAAAACCATTTGGTGTTGCAACCGTGCGTTGGTGCGGATAATTGAATTTTAATATTCTGATTATCAATGTACGTTGAAATCGGGTGGTGGGTGCGTTGAGGATATTTACAGGTCAGGCGGCGGTCAAATCCAGTAGGTGAGAGCAAGGGGTGTACATTGATAATCAGTTCAGCCATGGGCTCTTAAAGAGCCTCCTCGTTCAAATTGCTTTGCTGCGCCTCTGTTCTGCCAACGGAATTCCTATTTTTTTCCTGAAGAGAAAGCCACAATATGGTATCCTTATTTAATCAGAATTTGGAAAATTGTGGCTTTTGAAACATGTGTAGAATGCAATAAAAGGAATTCTGTTCAATCTTCGTTCAACTCCATTTCTTCATTCACTAATAATATATATTATATATATATATATATATATATTATATATATATATATATATATAAAATATGTGACAATTAATCGGTATTGGAGTTTATCATGTCTACCGAATAATTGTCCCATATTATATTTACAGATAAATTCCTGAATTTACATAATATCGAGGTGACTTTCATTCTTTTGTTGTCTTACAATTTCTTTCAATATGCACATAAATATGAAATAAGGTGGAAAAAATAGTACTCAAATACAAGAGGTAGAGTAATATGCTTTATTAAAAAGCAGAAAATATAGCACAAAAACTGTTACTCAGAGTTTCACGTTCCCGTTCGTCGGACACTTTTGTTTAGAACGAAAGAAAGTGATGTGTATAAAAACAAGCTTATTACAAAATCAAGTATGCTTGAAGTATATTGGAAACTGTGAGAAAGCAAATGCATACTTGAACTGGTAAGGCGGTTTTATATATATGTATATATATATATATATATATATATATATATATATATCGTTTCTCTGGAGACTGTTACAATGATGATGTGGATGCTTCTGATGAGAACCCAATAATGATCAAAAATCTATTAAGGTTGTTCATCATTTCTTCACACTGCTGAAAAATGGCTATAAAAAGGAATCATGAGTCTGCAAGGACACGAACCCGCGGTCTTCATATCGGATATCTTAATGTATGAGAGATTATAGTTTGATGCTCTACCGAATAATTAATGCGGGAGATAACATACAACTAACGAATGTAAAAAGTTAAATCAATGCTCAATAAACTAGTCTTTCTTTCATATTTCAAGTAATTTTTTAGGTAGGACACATGAAAGCCAGAAACCGAGGTGCTTCGTTCTTCGTGTCTATGAGGAACACTAATGAAAAGGAACCAAATTATGTTACAAACAAATAATAAACAAAGCAAGTGATAAGTCGTATAAAACATTTTCACTCAAGCAGACATTCCTTGCCAGCCATGAGAATCAACGCTAACTTCATTGGGAATTCTTTTTACTATTCATTTCTTTAACTTAATTTTTTTTTTAATTATAAGCGCATTGAAACTGATTAAATCAGTTTAAGAAACCTCGAGTTAATTCGTGTCATACGAAATTTGTCTTACTTCATCAATAAGCTTCAAGCTCAATAACGTGATAATGTTGATACTTGTATTTTCTTTTTTTTTCTGTGTCTTTTAGATTTATTACAAAATATTCTTTTAATGTTCTAGACGTAGACTCCTGATTTACTCTCTTTTTTTTTCTTTAATTTATTTTGTTTTGCCATCCAGTTTTTAAAACGTAGATGCGCATGTCTGCAAAAACGTGTCTGTGTATATGCATGTGTGTGATGATATGTACATACATACATAATATATATATATATATATATATATATATAATATATATATATAGGTGGATGAAAAACTATTTGTGTATGTATATAACTACATATACATAAATATATATTATTTGTGTGTATGTATATATATATATATATGCCTATATAAATAAGCATATATGCATATTAGACCACCAATCACTAAAACCAAATATGAAAATTCAATTATATACTCAAAACACACACACAAACATACACACAAATGCATAATTGTAAGTAAATATACATGCAAAAGCATTCGTATGTCTATGTATGTGTATAACGTATGCTCATATATGCTTTTGCGTGTGTGTATGTGTGCGTGTATACACATATAGCAGTATATGTGTATAGATATATCTATGCAATTATATATGCATATATAATATACATGCATATATATATATATATATATATATATATATATATATATATATATATATATATATATATACATATATATATATATACATATATATATATGTACACATATATACGTATATTCTTTACACAAACAATCACACGTACACACTCAGACATACACACATGTATATTCGACCTAAATAAGCAAGAATAGCATTTGACAATTTACATTTATAGTATATAACAAATATGAGTCTCATCCATTACTGAGAATTCCCATGAGCTGGGATAAAACGTATTGCGGAAAATATATAAAACAATAAAAAAAGATTATGCACCATTATAAAGCTTTCAGACAGTTGCTATCAAGTATGTAAATTCACATGAATAAATTATATTAAAATATATTGCTATAAGAATACACGTGGACAGATATATTATTGCAACTTTGAATAAATATATGTTTCTGTATTTGTGTCCGGGTCTACGTGTGTTTAGATGAGCTTGTCGCCGTGTTTTTTTTTTGTTGCTTTTCTAATGTTTTTTTCCCTGTTTTTTTCTTCGATTTATTTTTTGTTTGTTTTTGCTTCTGTGTATATGTATCCTTTATACTTCATTCTGCTTGTTCAACAAGGCAATGAGTGGTGCGATAAATAAAATACATGTGAAGATAAAACCGTTTTTCCTTAATATCTTTTGTATGAATAGCTATAAGCTTATATTTATATACATATCATATATATATAGATATATATATATTATATATATATATATATACATACATATATATATATGTGTGTGTGTGTATGTATATATATATATATATATATGTATATATATATATATATATACTTATATACAAATAAACGTAGATATATGCGAGTATGTGTATGCGTGCATTAATATAAACATATATATATATTAATGTAAACATGTATACACTAACATATATGAATGCTTATATATATATATTTATATATATTATATACATATATATATTCAATGTATATATGTGTGTATGTGTGTGCGAATGTGTGTGTCTATGTGTGTACGTGTGGATGAAGTCAACAGAGTACAAATTAGTTGATCTTAGTTAAAATGTATCATCCGAAATGACTCAGCCAATTTTTTTTTTTTTCATACTTGTCTCTGTATATTTGCTATCCTCTGTATGGATGCGCGCAGGCCTGTTTTGTGAGTAACGCATATAGGGACAGATTTACGCCCTACGTCTGTTATTTTTTTTAGTTTTAGCACACCAACTCACGCTTTTCTAATGATTTATTGAATGATCTCAGTTGATTGGTGTTTCAATGCTTTGTATTACGTAAGCGAAGCCATACATTACAATATATTTTTACCTGTCTTTTTCTAGATGTGTATATGTATTCGTAGATATGTGTTCCTGACTATCAGCTGGTGTGTGTTGAATGCAAGTCTACTTATGTACGCATACAAACACAAACACACACAAAAACATGCATACACACACACATATATATATAAATGTACATTCATGCGTACATAAATAATAAAAACAGTCGAAGAGATTATCTGGTATTGCTACAACCGTTTCATTAATAGTTTATCCTTTGACGTAAGCCTAATACGGTTAGTTAGACTGTGCAACATTCAAAACTTATCAGACAACCAGGTAAAAAGCGAACAGCAACTTCTTAACTAATCAATAGATTCTAAAGATTTGAAGAGTGATTTTTTTAATGCAAATACTAGCGTTTAATACATATGCATATATATATATATATATATATATATATAAAAATTAAGGTAGAAATTGATATTAGTCAATTAACCAGTGGTCTAGCACATTAAAAAGAATCCGAAGATTAAAATATTATATATACCAATTAAGGACTGAACACGAAAAGGTGGACAGTCAACATGCTAGATATAGACGTCAAATCGCCATTCTCCACAAAGATTTTGTTCTCAAATAAAAATTATTTATTTTTATTTTTATTTTTATTTTTATTTGAGAACAAAATCTTTGTGGAGAATGGCGATTTGACGTCTATATCTAGCATGTTGACTGTCCACCTTTTCGTGTTCAGTCTTAATTGGTATATATATATATATATATATTATAATATATATATAAATGGATAAGGAATATCCTTTGTTTACTGTTAACATGGAAAATTCAATAAACAGTTACCAGGATAGCAAAATTCACGCAAGTAACACGGAAGTAGCGACCTATTCAAAGGTAGAAACTCCGGGTTAATGTGTAGTAATTTGCGTAGTGTAAGTAAATAAATGGAGTTGAACGAAGATGTTATTAAAATTCTTTTACTGTTGGTGTAAAAAGGCAGTCATCGTAATTGTTATGTCTTGTTGTTGAGATAGGCTTTCTTTCCTGATGAGAAGATTGCATTTTACACCGTGTATTCCTTTGGAATAAAACCAATGTTGTCTTCGAAACATATGTCGAAAGTAACAGAATTTTAATAACATCTTCGTTCAACTCCATTTATTTACTTATATATATATATATATATATATATATCATGTGTTCATGAAATGCGGTCTCAAGTTACATGACCTTCAAAGACTTTTCGAACAGGTTATTTATGACATCCTATTATTACGGAGTGTGAAGTGGAGAGAAATAATATTTCGTGATATCTAGGAGCAAGAACCGGGTCAGTTGAATTGGTGCACGAAGAAAAATAAAGAGGTACTTATATTTGACAATTAAGTTGCAATCAATATAAAATTATGCAACTTGAAATTCGTTGACGCACAAATAACATGGACGTAAAGGAATGAGGGCATTGGTAATGCGCGTGCGTGGTCAGACAAATATACCTCTCATAATTTTGATTTTTAGAAATGCTCAAACCGCTTTAAGTTCCCATAAGGTTAGAAATGCGGGTTTTCTCAGAAAATTCGTTCTTTACTATACACTTTTGAGTCAAAACTCATCAGTCAACCAGGTAAACAAGACAGCAATGACATTCTAACTAAACAGTAGATTCTCATGATGGAAAATGTGACATTTCTAATCATCAGAGTGCTATCACTTTATTTATATATACACATAAGCACTCGTACATACACACAAACACACACACGCATATATATATATATATATATATATATATATTGGTATGTATGTATGTACGTATATATGTATGTATGTTTGTATTTATGTATGAATCTATGTATGTATGTATGTATGTATGTGTGCATCTATGTATGTATCTATGTATGTACAGACACGTAGAGCGATACACACTTATGCACATGTATAAAAATGTTTATATATATATATATTCATACACGTATACACACACACATACACATATATATATATATGTGTGTGTGTATGTATGTATGTATACACACACACATTGTATACATATATATATAAGGTGTTTATTTATATGGCATCTAATAAGTGAATATTTTGTTCAGAAACGGGGAAAAACAAATCTTTTATGTCTCACATTAACTTAAATAGACCACAATTTGCAATCACCTTGTTTTCTCGCTGCTATTCTATTGGAAATGTAGTTATGGTGCTAGGTTTGAAAGTTATGCCAATTTGGCTTGTCTTCATGTTGTTAAAGCCTCTCAAAACCAAGAAAAATATTTATGTCAAGACATTGACCATACAAAGCCTTTTCATAAATAAGTGTCGGGAATCGCTAAATTACACAGCGCATTGTTAAATGCGTTTCGCTATTGACTGAGTTTCGTGTCCAATCTAAATAAAATTTACGGCATCTTCTCTATATTTTTGCTTTTTTTATATTATCCTACTGTCACATTTTTGAATTGGCGGTTTTAAAACGTCAATGCAACACGGTCTTTCTTTGTGTTCTATATATCTCTGATACGTATTTGTATACTTTGTATATATCTATATCCAAATGCGGCGAATGAGCAGTCGTCTAAATTACGCAAATATGAAAATGACACTGACATCTTATTTTAACATATCTCTTTTACTCTTTTACTTGTTTCAGTCATTTGGTTGTCGCCATGCTGGAGCACCGCCTTTTGTCAAGCAAATCAACCCTAGGACCTATTCTTTGGAAGCCTTGTACTTATTCTATCGGTCTCTTTGCCGAACCACTAAGTTACGGGGACGTAAACACACCAACATTGGTTGTCAAGCGATGTTGGGGTGGGGGGCAAACACAGGCACACAGTTTTTCTCCATTTGGAGGTCCAGACCACACCAGACCCCGAGCAACTCGACCGGACCGTCGATCCAGCGTCCTACGACGGAGATGCTGGTGGACGGTATGGGCTTGCTTCTCCAGGTGCCGAGCAGTAAGCCCACTGATTTTTCCCGGTTGATTTTCGCGCTGTCACCGCTTCGTAGTTTTTCAGTATCTCGCCGACCAGCTCGATGTGCTCGTGGCTAGACACTATGACGGTGACGTCGTCCGCGTATGCAGACACGCTCGTCCCGCACTCCAATTCTCGCGGGATGCCCCTCAGAGTTGCCAACTTCCGCAATAATGGCTCGAGAGTCAATACATAGAGAAGCGGCGAGAAGGGGCATCTCTGACGGACCGAATAGATAGATAGATAGATAGATAGATAGATATATAGATAGATAGATAGATAGATAGATAGATAGATAGATGTATAGATGGATGGATGGATGACTGGACGGATGGACTGATGGGTGGTTGGATTGATGAACGGTTGGATTGTTGGATGGATATCAGCATATCCATACTGTGCAATTTTACCTTAAACTGCGTGACAAATAAACAGTATTAAAATCTCTGTGTAACTCCGTTCATGTATTGCCATTTTATAGTTTGTTATTAAATTGATTTTTCAGTTTTGGGTTAACATATATGTGGAGAACAAAGCAGAGATTTTTTTTATACGATATTCAGTCAACGCAACTCACGTATTTTCGTTGAGTTAAGGTGATTATTGGATACATATTAC
>NC_043012.1:49625391-49637891 GCF_006345805.1 Octopus sinensis | reverse complement strand
AGATTTATGTCCTCAAAAGAAACGCACAGCTCTGTGAGCATCATACAGATTTATTTCGAGATATTGTTTAACTTCATTAGCTATGATGGAAATCTTGCTTCGTTGCTCTTTCGGGACCTACATTAACTCCCACGCCAAAAATACTTACTGGGAGAATACCAAACTGCACCAAGACACATTTATTGTCACGCCTAATGGTAACTAATCCAGTGCGTATCCTGAATATAACTGTGGAATTAATGCAATATAAATCATATCAGAACATTGTTGTTAACGATGATGCATTGTTTCCCATTTTGAGTATAATAATTGACTAGGTTAATTATTATACTCAAATATGTCATGAATGTTTTCTAACCAAGGACTCAGCCTGATCTTAAGGGGTCAGCCAGAGTAAATCCTATTTGGAATCAGTATCACCTTGTTGGGAATCTAACTGAGCAACAGAGAAGGACAAGAAACTGAAACGCGACATCGGAATCAGTATCACCTTGTTGGGAATCTAACTGAGCAACAGAGAAGGACAAGAAACTGAAACGCGACATCATGGACTTGTTTTTTTTTTTTTTATTTTCAGGAAAATGGTCTAAACTTTTGGCAAATATGGACAAGAAGAAATATTTTAGAAAATTTCAACAAAGTTTATCGAAACATAGTTCCAAAATAATAAATTTCTGTTTCCGTAACTTCAGGTAATCTAATAATTTATGCAGGAAAGAATAATCGAGGCAAATTCCATGATCTGGTAGACCTTCTTTATACTGTCCAATATTCATGAATTGGGATGGATCATATTTAGGATATAAATTGTATAGTTATGATACTTCAGAATACAGAGTAATTTCCATTACATCATGGCGGAAAATCAGATGCAGTAAATTGGATTTCTTTCAAAACCCGAAGAGAAAAAAAATTGACATACCTCAGCTGATTTGCCTTAAAATTGGAGAAACTGAATAAAAACAAATGTCTAACTTTCCTGTTTTCTTTGCGTATAGCAACAGGGTATATATTATGTTGAAACGTAAGAGATACTATTTCTAAGTGAAGGGCGAAGTCCCACTCTTTATCGAATAATTCGCAGCTGCCGCAATCATACAATATCGTATAACACCACAACTAATGTAATTTTCCTGCAGATTTAACTTCAATTACTCTTCAACTGATGGTGTCAAAAATAGCGATATGGTGTGATTGAACACATCTCAAAAGCAAGAACATGGAGAAAAGAAGCACACCGAACGATGTTTAGGGCCAGCACCTTAACAGAAGCAACATTCACTGCAGTATTTTTATCTGCAGTGATGTTTGTGTTTAAACGATTTAGTGATAGGTCAATCATTTGATATCACAAATACAACCAATTGAAAACTTAGAGACATTTTATTTGTTTATTTGCCTCATAAGCAGGCACTTATTCCTCACAAATTATCGCATAGCTACTGTCAGGCTGATCATTGTCTACTCAGATAAGAGTGGATATTTTGCTCCTTACATCTAATGTGATGCCGGAGTAAAATTTTGCCATAATTTCACCCACATTTGTTGAATGGGACACAGTCTTTAAGGGAGAATATATTGCAAAATTTTTGCCGGCATATCTCATAGATTCTTATATGAATCTTAAATCTCAATACCCCGCTGTGTATTTGTATATACATAAAGACAATACGTCGTGTAAATTTACACAGAAAGTAACGCAACATAAATTACGAGAGTTGAGCTTACATTCGGACCTTGCTTCAAATATAGAATGCTGTTTGTTTTAGATGTACAAAGACGAATTTTTTGTTGGACAGCTTAATGCGTTTCTGAGTTAAAGTCTTAGGAATTTTGTCAGTTAAGATATTTGCACAACATATGCAAAATAAAATTTTTAACACAATGCTTATTAAAGAACAATAACTTGCAAACAGGACAGAACGTATCCTGGAGTTTTTAATAAAAAAAAAATTTAGGCATAAAAGGGCATCTCAATCATGGCTATATCAACAAAGGTTGGTGCAATTGTGCATCTGTCAATTATACGAACTTACATCGATTTCAAATTGCAATGATAACTTTTAGGAGTTCTATATTTCATCTCATTTTATCTTCCCCCGTGAAATGAAGAGCATCTTCTGCGAAGATTAGATTAGAAATCAAGTAACGGGACAAATGTCAGCATTCTTTCTATTAATTGTCGTCTAAATTTCATTGTTCAGCAATTATATACACTTAAAATTTCATATTAATGATCGTATATTTCGGATTATCGACCTTCAATTTCATTCTTATTAATGATGTATTACATACTAATTCTATCAAGTATCAAAGAAATTATTAAGGCAAAATTGCTCAGATTGCCGAGAATAAATTAAGCAACGAATGATATAGGAATAGAACTCGTATAATCCCTGGGGTGCACTATATTAAAATCGGATATCATTTGGTTGTCAAAAAATAGTAAGATACGTTATATTGAATTAGAAAAAGTAAAACGATGGCATTGTCAAAGAAACTCTATTCATTGAGGACAGAAATAATATCCTGAATAGCATGTATATTTATAAATGTAATAATAGGAGGATGAAACTACACCCACTAAGAAAACGATTAATACTAGTTGAGCAGGAAGAGTATGAAAGGAAAATGTGCATCTTGAAAGATCAACTCCTATTATCCAAATGCAAATAGTTGAAACATAGATATGCAGAGATGAGAGAGAAAATGGAAAGAGTTTCCTTAATAATAGGTGCATTGTAAAGAAGAATAGAGAAAAAGAGACAAATTTATAACCAGGATTCTAAGACTTTCACATATTCATAAACTACAAAAAAATAATTCAAAGTTACTGCACTCATATTGCATAAAGTATGAATATATACAATGAAATATATACATATATACATACAAACACAAACACACACACACAGATATATGAACATGCATATTTACGTACGTATCTCTGTGTGACGTACGCATGCTTCTATGGATATGCATCTGCGTATATAGATGGGTTATATGCATATGAGTTTTGCGTATGTATGTGTGTGTGCATGTGTAGGTATTTGTGTGTGTGTGTCTGTGTGTGTGCGTGCGTGTGCATACATACTTGCACTGAAAAGTACGACAATCATATGGTGTATGTTTAACATAGTTGGTATATATGAAGCATTAAAAAGCCATAAAAAATGTTGGAAATAAAAAAAGAAAGATACAATAAAGAAACAAGGAATTTTCCACTTCGGGAAATTCTCATGTTAATAGAATATTGAAAGATTTGGAGGCGATTGAGGAAGATTTTTATACTTCATTTCAGGAGAGAATTCCTTGAAAACCGAAGATACATGTCTTGAATAGATGAATGCCTTGATGGTCAAAATGTACCTTCTAGACTATTAACAGTCTGTAGAGACAGGCACCAATCAGGAATGTATCAAAGAAATATGATAAGGCCAGGTTATTAACCGTTTTCTTCGACCTCGTATCTTTATACACGTTTTTGTTCTTTAGGTTTGCTGTGTTTGTATGTGTCTTATTTTTCATTCTCTCACTCTTTTGCTCACTCTCTCTCCCCCCGCCTCTCTCTCACTATCACTTTCACTGTGTCTCTCTCTCTTTCTCCCTCACTATTTCCTGCATTCGTTAATATTCCTTTAATGTCACGGCTTTTCTTTTGCATAAAAAGACAATTCCCTGACACGCATAGTCAGCTGACATCAAAGAAAATTTCAAAGACATTGTATAGAATCGACCATAATATAGCAAAGTCACTGAACGTGCCTCTCTCAATTCTTGTATTCTAAATAACTGTACATTGAAATACGTACATATATATATATTATATATATATATATATAATATATTATATAATATAATATATATATATATATTATAATATATATATATATATATATAATATAATATATATATATATATGTATGTATGTATGTATATGTATATGAATATACATATATATATATATGTGTGTGTGTACGTATGTGTATATATATATATATATATATACATATATATATACATACATATATATATAAATATATGTATATGTATGTATACGTACATAAAAAAAGTGTTGGAGATAAATGGAGAGAGGATGAAGTTAGAGAGAGAGAGAAAGAATGAGAGAAAGAGAAAAAGAAATATACATGATCGAATAGTGCTGAGACGTGATAGATGGAGGAAGCGTGTATGTGTGCGTCAGTGTTTGTATGTATGTATGTATAAGTGTGTGTGCGTGTTGTGTGAATGGGGATGGGATCGAAGATAGACGGGATTCGAGGTTTTTCATTGTCCTATTGATAAATCGATGATGCAGACAGTGTCGGCGGAAGTTATTCATCACAAGGCAGACTAGTGTAACAAAGTAGGGAAGAGTGTCACGGGAGAAGGTGGCGTGTCATCATGATTTATGAAGCTAGCTTATTTCCACCAATGTTAAATCACTTAGAGGTAAAAGAAGAAGAAAATATACACAAAAATAATGACGATAAAAATAACAGTAAAAAAATACTAACCGGAATAGGAAATTGTTTATAATCCAAACATGTGTGGGTGTTCTTTTTTTCCCCTTTTTTGTAAGAAATATTGTGTAATTCGTTTTAACAGAATAAAAGAACGACAATAATGAAGAGCTGAGTGTAACAGTATCGTGAATGAAGTAATACGGTTTCAAATCGCAACGTTTTCGGGGTCTTGCAATGCACTGCTCATTTTTACTTACTAATTTCCATTCGTTTATACGTAAGTAATGCATTATATTGTCGGTAATATAAACGGATAAACTAAAGTAGTAATTTGGACGATCCCTATTTCTTCAGTCTTTCTTCTTATCACACTGAATATACATTACAATAACTATTTTCAGTTATTGTAACTGCATGGGACTATGCTATATACGCAAAACGTCACCAGTATATTTACAGTTAGCAAAGAATTTAGTGTCTGAGGTAAATTTCCTAATGAATTCCTGAAAGCAGGAACGTCGACGTCTATTGTAGTTCTCAGAATAATAGATTGAATGGGATTAATAGAGAGAAGAGAGGAGGTAAATTAAAACAAAGAATTGAGTGAGTTTGAATGAAGAATATGACATGGTTAGGAGCTTGCTCTGTTTCAGTATGCCGGAAGATAATATTATCAGTGAATCGCAATATTTTTGTTGGGTTGGGTTGGGTTGGACCGTTGCGAAATTTTTTCTGGCGTGTCATTAAGGTGAACAGCTTGGTGACATTGAGGACTTAAAGGAACGAACATTGAAACCAATTTTATTGTGTGAACGCAGCGCAGAATCAGATACTAACACTAGTAACTTCGAAGTTTATTTTCCACTTGAAGTGATATTAACAGAATTATCGTTATTGGGAAATCATAATTAGGAGTATTCAACAAAGTTGTTAGATACATTTAGTAATGAAAGAAGAAATTGAGAATCCAGTTAGGAAACGAGATTGTTTTAATGCAGTGTAAAGAACAAGGGGACTTTTGTTGTAGCCTTAAATGCGTTGCAGTGGTAAGTGCAAACAATCCGATTGTTAATAATCTGGAACATTAACTACAATTTATAGACTGCTTGCTTTGCCAGCTTCAGAAACAGCTACGTGCTTGGGGATTGTAAGTTATTTAGTTAGTTGGGGGTGCTAGGTTATTTATGATACCTAGTTTTCTGAAAAATTTACAAGAAGGAAAACGGACAATGCAGAGATGGGTACTTTCAGCCATTAACTGAAACATTTTAAATTCTTTTGTGCTATAAAACATATGTTGTAAAGGTTTTTCATTTCTTGTTTGTCTTTCTTTTCAAAGACAAGCAGGAATGCCAACGAGTTGATGCTAGCACTTATTAAAAAACATCCAAAACAAAGAATGCAAAAGCACAGAGGGCCGAAAATCCTTATTACACTACAATATACTAGATGTTCCATAAGTCCTCAGGAGGCAAGTTGCAGTATTTCATATTTGTAGAGCACTTGACGCAGTGATCAGCGAAACGAAAGATCAGCCGCCTGTTAATAATTCTCAGAAATTCAAATCCTGATTTGCGCTTGAATGAGATAGAATTAAGGTGGAAAGCTAACTTCATCAGCAGTTTCTTGTGCCAATGGCAAAGTTGGCCGAGATGACTAGAAGTACATCACAGATCTGTTGGATAAGATGAATACACTATCTTATTGTGATCTGAGGTACATATCTCATAGCTACATTGTTTACAATCTTATTTTCGCTCAGTTAAACATCTATGCTTCGATAACAGCATTTCATTCGCACATTTCGTTGAAAATCTCGGCTTCACATATGTTGGATGTTAAATTCTTGGATTCACCTAAGATTCGGCTACTGTCAACCCTATTTAGCCGGCCCATCTATGCAGTAACCAAACAAGTTTATCATTGCAACGAGCAGAATGCTCCTAGAGCACGGATTAGCGTTCAGAAGCAGATGAGCTGTTTCAAGAAACAATTGTCTATACACTTACCCACGTGACTCTCTCATACTGATCGTTCACAACATTCTCTCGGAGAGAAATCGCTGGAGAAATTATTGAACACTTAAGTTATTTGAAATATCAGATGTAGATGTGGGAGATAATTACAGTGAGGAGATATCGGCTGCAACCATCATAAGTCTGTTATTAATCGAAATAAAATTCATGGTGCAATAATACTAGTGCAAAGAATAGCAAAGTTGTTTAATAGGTCAATCACAGACATCAATTTCAGACGCATTGTTAGAGAGAGAGAGAGAGAGAGAGAGAGAGAGAGAGAGAGAGAGAGAGTTTAACATGCAGCTTCTGTGCCATCAGACATGGTGTATGAGAAATTCAAGAGTAAAAGGAGATCCTGTTATCGAGAGAGTCGTGATGTGAGAGAGATATCTCCAAAAGACAAAGTGGTGCAATCATATCTTTGAGGGTGATTCAACAAGTCTGGAAAATAAGAAAGAATATGTCTAGGAGAGAGAGATATCCGCAAAGAGAGATATCCTGGATGTATGTGTTATATATATATATATATATATATATATATACTTACATATATATACTTATGTATGTATATATATATACATACATATATATATATATTATACATATATATATGTGTATATATATATACATATATATATATATATACTTCTCCGACGAAGAGCTCCGCTCGAAACGTTGAGCCCTCCTTCTTTCCTTCGTTCCTGAGCGACCAATAATACTATATTTGTTCCACGTCCTCGCGTCGTTGTGTTTTTTTGTGCTTTCTTGTTTAGATTAACTATATATATATACACACACACACACACATACATATATATATATATATAGTTTACTATTATGTTATTAGTAGGTTAAAGAAAAAGTATTACGACCAGTGAAAGATATCACTTAATTTACACCATATCTAAATATGAGCTACTAATATATTGACGTGGCCTGTGTGTCCAAGCAATCCATCAGACTCGCGTTCACAAAATGGCCGATCTTCTTTGAAAAACCAAGAAAGAACGTTGGTATCTGAGAAAACAAGACAAAAGGCTACAGGAAAATGAATACAAAAGGCTGAATGAGAAAAAAGTGGAATGAGAAAACGGTAAATGAAAACAAAAGAGAAAGAAAATTTTAAAAATCACGACTTGCGAAACCTTTCTGTGTCAAATTCCCAGTTAAAATAGCAGGTATAGAATAATTCAACGGGGCCGCTGTCTGTGAGACAGCATGATGAATGCACAGAATGTGATGTCCTCCAGTTTGACACAGAAATTTGTCCATGCATAAATTATCTGGTGTGGTGGATATTGTTGGATCTAAACATAATGTGAGATCTTTCGGCTTCACTTCAGTTGCATTTCTTTGTCCTATTTACATATAACATGAATTTTTCCACTTGATTGTATGGGGTTCGCCGTTGGTCTTCAGATCCCATATATTGTTAGTCAACATTGAAGACTAGTGGTTTGCCTATCTCCTTTTACAATTACATTCACTAAAAGAAAGGACTTTTATTTGTTACGTTACTTTGGAACATTGCTGTAACTTCAGCTTCAAAAGCAACTGTATTTATAAAGAATGACTGCTCGAGTGGGCAACATTCATGGTCACGACAGGGACAACTAAGAGTGGGCTCCTGATATGAATTGGGTGTGATGATGTCTTTCATCTTGAGGCAGCCGATGAATGAGATTTTTACCACACAGCCATTAAATATTTTCCTGTATTTATGGTTTATTGGGAAATGCTTAACAAATAATGCGAAGAAATTTTTCACTAAGTTAGTTTTAACATTGAAAGAGGAAGTGAGAATGAACCATGTCATTGTTCTTGATCTCCTTTTATGTTACAAATCTCTCAGTCGAAATGTTCCAAGATACATAATATCTGAAGTCGCTGTTAGTCATGATAGGGGGCTGTTTTAATAGTGAGAGATTAGACATTCAATCACTAATGTTAACATATTTTTAATTGATTAGTTATAAGATATAGACCCACAGATGTTAAATAGTTCTTGTTCGTCATGTACCATACACACACACACACACATACATACACACACACTACACATGTTGCTACACATTGCTGGTCACAATGCGCTTCGCATTGTTATAGACTTCAATGACGCCACCCCGCTGGCTAAGCGAGAAGGCCAACAGAAGAAAGAGTGAGAGAAAGTGGCGGCGAAAGAGTATAGCAGGGATCGCCACCAACCTCTGCCGGAGCTTTAGGTGTTTTCGCTCAATAAATACTCACAATGCAGCGTGAAATGAAGTGTTTTGCTCAAAAACACAACGCATAGCCCGGTCCAGAAATCGAAACCACGACCTTACGATCATGAGTTCAACATCCTAACCACTAAGCTACGCACCTCCACAGTTTATATATATATATATATATATAAATATATATATATATATAACCTATATATATAACCTATAGGCGACACAAACAGTTCTTGTAGCGAATATTAGTATGCGCATCCAACCAACTTGACTTGGAATCGTTGATTTAGCGTCATGAAAACCAATGTATCGTCTGAGAAATAATCTTGCGAAAATGACTAAACCTTAAAAGCGACAGTTGCATAGGCCGAAGTTCCTCACCACTGATGTTAGGACTTCTTTGGTAGGACATTCTCTGAAAGAGAAAATGAGAATGAACCATGTTACTGTCCTTGGTCTCCTTTTAGGTTACAAATCCTTCAATCTAAATCTGAAGTTGCTGTTAGCTTGGGAATATGGGGCTGTTTCAAGAAATATTTCTGCAGGAGAGATTAGATTAGATTTTCAGTCACTAATATTAGCATTCTTTTAATTGGTTTGCTGTAAGATATAGCCCCATGGATATTAAATATCTACAAGCCAAATCTCACGATATCTAGAATTACTATGATTTCTAGGCACTGACGTCACAATTTTTAAAGCATACGTATTAGTGACAGAACCAGTATTAAAACACCCCACAATATAAAAGCAACAGTATAAAAGCCTCTTACGCATCCTATCCTATTTGAAACGTTCCGGCTGGACGCATATTAGCCGAATCTTACAGTGCAAAGCATCACTATGACAGTTTATACACATTAAAAGTAGATATTTGCGACCACAGCAATATTAGTACCAATTCACCTGATCTAGTAGTTAAGGTTCCCATGCCAGATAATTCTCGGAAGCTAATAATCGTATGCGTATATATATATATATATATATATATATATATATAATATATATAATACAAAATGGAACAAGAACGCAAAACATCCAGAAGACGATACAAAAAACACGGACGGATCATTCGAAGCCTTCGATCTTCAGTCAAAAACAGGATCATCCTCGCAATTTCGGCTGATTAATCTTGAGATAGCTCTCATCTGGCCAGCCCCAAGGAAAAACTAAGCTAAGAGCATTATATTCCTTGGAAAGAAGCTTCGGATGTATACAAAACAAGGACGGAAAAACGGACGATGTTACACGAATATAAATACAAACAATATACGAAACAACAATTATAATAATAATAATAACAGGACATCACAACAGGGGTCTTTCGACTGGAAACGAATGTATATATATGTGTGTATGTATGTTTGTATGTATGTTTAATTTTTATGCATGATTTGATAGGTTTCGGTCAATATAGGCCCAGGCCATGTCTAACTGAATAGCACAACGTGGCAAAGCCATTCAAATCCGGAATCGGACAGTGTATATGTGTGTGTGTGTGTGTAATATATACACTTAGATATAGATATAGATATCCAAATATACTTACATATATATATATATACACACATATATATATATATATATATAATATATATATATATATATACATATATATATAAGTATGGACACACACTCACACACACACATACACACAGATATATATATATATATAAACATATGTATATAAATTTATATAGGTACGTATGTTATATATTTTTTATACATGGCCATATGTATGTATATATGTATGTGTGTGTGAGATGAGAATGAGAGAGAATAAAAGAGACTACAATTTGGGGAGGGGTTAGGGTTATAGTGAGAGCAAGTCAAGTAGGAGATATTGAGACAAATTGATTCATAGACAGATATGATAATTACGATAGGCAAGGAGAGAAATATCTATATAAAAAAATCAAAATATGGATAGATGTATAGATGGATAGATGGATAAATGGATAGATACTAAAATGATAGACAAGCAGAATTCAATTTTCATCTGACATCTGGTGAGGTTTTGATAGATAGCTAAATATAAATATAGATACACAAAGATAAATTGATTGATTTATGATGGAAAGATTAAGATTTGTAGTCACAGTGTTGCATACATAGACTATTGAACAGATATATACATATACATGCATACATACATATATGTATATATACATATATATATATATATATATATATATATATATATATATATATAATATATATATATATATATAGATATATATATATATATATATATATATATATATATAATATATATATATATTATTATATATAATATATATATTATATATATATATATGTATGTATTTATATGTACATATATATATATATACATATTTATATATATATATATATATATATATATACATATTTATATATATATATATTATGGGTGGGAATGTCTGTGTTTATGTATGTATATAGTTGCATATATATATACATTCATGTACTTATATTCTTATATACATGTATACATGCAGACAGACACACACATACATACACACGGACATACACCCAGATATACATATATACATGCATACATACCTACATACACAGCAGTTACATACATATTCACAAAGACAAAACCAGGGAAAAGAGTGATTTAAAAAAAAAGAACTAGATGACACATTGATTTATAGGTTGTTTAATATATAATGCAAATCATAATTTAGAGGCACATAGATATGAATTATTTACATTATAGGCATTACAGACTCACAACCATGCGCACATATATAAAGATGTACAGACATCACATCACAGGAACACATATATGTACATATCATTCCAGGTGTGTTTGTACGTGTGTGCGTATGTGCGTACATCTGTGTAAGTTTATATGTATATACGTATCTATCTATATTGACTGATTAGACATGTTCAGTTGTCTTTTTATGCGCAAGTCACATTTTTCAATGCATGTGTGAATTTACATGTGTATGCGATGTGTTCATGTATTTATAGCTAACTATATATAGCCATGAGTTCGTGTATATAGGTATATGTATAAATATGTATATATGTGTGCATAGAGGTAAACATGTGTATAAGTATATACATAATAATAGGTATATATAATTCATATATACATATACATATATATATATGTGTCTCTCTCTCTTCATATATATATATATATATGTAAATATATGTATATATATCTATATATGTAAATGTATATATATATATATATAAATATATATAGCAAGAGAGAGAGAAAGAGTGATATGTGTGTGCCTGCATGCATGTGCGTCAATATGTATGTGTGTCTGTGTGTCTCTGTGTGTCTGAGTTTGTATGTGCTTGTGATTATGTGAGCTAAGAAAATAAAAATAATTTTATGATGTGAAGGCAGGACGCACTGGTATGTGGTTTCATAGAAGTATTAATATGTTTTATGCGCACGTGCGCGTGAATTCAGTTCCATTAATACTTGCAAAGGAGTGCTCGACATTATAATATATATATATATATATATACACACACATATATATGTATATATGTATGTATTTATATGTACATATATATATATACACGCTGTTCGCACGAATTTCATGTTACAATTGCACGCACTATGTAGTCTGACATTCGGTAAAAACGCACGCCAAAATACAGACATAACACGGATATTAGAAAAGAAAAAAGAATTCTACATTGATATATACCTACACGTGTGCAAAAATACTTATCCTGTCGCCAGCTTGACATAATTTACATGGCATACGCATACACTGTCACAGACAGATACACACATACACACACACAGCTTTAATACATATATA
>NC_043012.1:49607891-49620391 GCF_006345805.1 Octopus sinensis | reverse complement strand
TATTAACAGTAGTAACATCTTATTTCGAATGTAAACATTCGAATGTTTTTGATGTATGTATAACACGCGCGCGCGTTTTATATAACCAATAAGCGATGGAAACAGTTCTTCTAGCAAATATTAGCATGCACATCCAACTTGATTTGGAATCACCGATTAAACGTCATAAGCACCAGTGTATCGTCTGAGAAATAATCTCGTAAAGATGACTAAAGCTTAAAAGCAACGATTGCATCAGTGAATTTCCTCATCGCTAACGTTAGGACTTCTCTGTTGCGTGATTACAACGTAGTTTTACATCTTCACTAAAAGGTACCGAAACAATAAATACTAGACCGAAATTTGAAGCCAGTATAGTTTGACAGTAGCTAAACAGGTATTGATGTAACTAAAACTTGGCAGCCTGTATATTAAGTGGCTGTGTGTAAATTATGCAAAACCCAATGAATGTGAAACGACTCATTCCGATATCTGTGGTTTTAAGCATTTCTCGTCCTTGTGGAACAATTTCTTCAGTCAATTCACTTATCTGGTTTTAGCTTAGCACTTCCAAGTTTTAGTTTTGTTGAGCCGTCTACAACCATATGAGTGAACTTTGTAGACAGAAAAAACCCCTCGTGCATATATATATATATATATATATATATATATATTACTGTCACATTCAAACCGAGTTTGAATGTGAAACCCTAATAAAACACATAAAGCTAGTTGGTGTAGTTGTATGCAAAATATATCGTCCGCCCAATTCCACAAAATATGATGGCAAATTAGTGGATAGCCTCAAACATATCGAAATGGTTTTGACAAACCTAGATCAGAACATCAACATACTTTTCCTGAGTGACTTCAACCTCCTACATCTTAAATGGCCAGCAAGCCACATCCTCTCTGGGATGTCACTGTACGAACAAAAGCATGTAGAGTCATTACTTGAATTTTCTAATATACTGTTCATGGACCAAGTGATACTCAGGCCAACCAAGGGAAACAACATCTTGGACCTCTGCTTCACAATATGTGGACCTTGTCTATAATGTTAATGTGACGCTAACAGCACTCTCAGATCACAACCTTAATTAACTAGCTATATATGGCCCTGAGCGAACTGCTATGTTCTACCCTATCAGGAGAACTCATTCTTATCCAATCTGAATTTCAATAAAGCAAAATGGGAGTCAATCAGCAAAGAGATCCACAAAGGAATCAAGTCCAGCTTTCTATGTACGCAAGACATTCACTTGAAACTCAGCCAGTTTATGTCCAAGCCGTTGGTGTAGTTGTATGCAAAATTCAACTAGTATAACATAGTAAGGAGACAGTTTTGCGGGGAACTCACTACAGGACGAAAAATCTCAAAACCTGTCACGAGATGTATGACCAACCACCATATATATATATACGAGGGGTTACTGAAAATTTCCTGGCTTTGGAGCAAAGAAAATACAAGAGGATCAGTTAATTATGATTTTATTCAACTTATTACCATCTCAGATACACTCACCTATTGCAGTTTTTCTAACACCTGTGAAAGAACTCTAAAGATTGGGCCTCCAACCAGGCTTTTCTTGACACCTTTAAAGCCAGGAACTGTTCAGCATCCCTTCGTCAACACATTCACACGCACACGCACACACGCACTCAAAACACACACGCACACACACACACCTGTGTGTTTGCGTGAGGGTGTAAGATTGTGGCATTGAAATATGTTGATTAGATTTACTCCAATGTTAAAACTACAATGAAATAAAAACGACAGCCAAAAACATACTTTTGCAAGTATGACTTTTTGATTCCCGTTGATTTATTCATTTGATGGAATGTGTAACTACATATTCAACATGTCATATAGAGAACTCAATAAAATCGTGCGTATATATGTGCGTGCGTGCGTGGTGTATGTGTATAAATTCATTACGAAATTGTCTTATTAATAAATAAATAAGAGAGCAGGATGCTATATATAAAATCAATCAGTCTTGCATGCATAAACTAAAAACAAAACACAAAAGTAAAATTACGTATCACACTACGATGTATATGAACTAATTAATTCTACACAGCTCTGTACTACCCGCCTGGTTCGTAAACGGATGTAGGCAAAGTTGCACTGTTACACTTTTCGTATAGCAAACGTGTAACTCCGGTTTCGATTCCAATATGTAATAGCAAGTTCCGTTTTGTTATCATAACTCCAGCCTCTCTAATGGCTTATGTGCGGGAGTTCTGTGGAAACTAACCGTAAACACGCAAACACAAACACACACACACACACACACACACTTACACACACACACACACACACACAGTATATATATATATATATATACTAAAGAGGCGCAATGACTCAATGGTTAGGGAAGCAGACTCACCGTTTCGATTCCCAGACCGGACGTTGTGACTGTTTATTAAGTGAAAATATCTAAAGCCCCACGAGGCTCCAGCAGAGGGTGGGGGCAAACTCTACTGCACTCTTTCACCAGAACTTTCACCCACTCTTTCTTCCTGTTTCTCTTGTACGTGTATTTAGAAGAGCCACCCTTGTCACACTCTATGTCACGCAGAATCTCCCCGGGAATTATGTTAGGGTACACATGTCAGTGGAGTGCTCAGCCACTTGCGCGTTAATTTCACGAGCAATCTATTCCATTGATGGGATCAGCTGGAACCTTCGTTGTAACAGACGGAATGCCACGTTATATATATATATATAATATATATATATATATAATATATATATATATATATATATATATACTGAGGAGGCGCAATGACTCAATGGTTAGGGAAGCAGACTCACCGTTTCGATTCCCAGACCGAAAGTTGTGACTGTTTATTAAGTGAAAATACCTAAAGCCCCACGAGGCTCCAGCAGAGGGTGGTGGCAAACTCTACTGTACTCTTTCACCAGAACTTTCACCCACTCTTTCTTCCTGTTTCTGTTGTACCTGTATTTAGAAGAGCCTCCCTTGTCACACTCTGTGTCACGCAGAATCTCCCCGGGAATTACGTTAAGGGTACACGTGTCAGTGGAGTGCTCAGCCACTTGCGTGTTAATTTCACGAGCAAGCTGTTCCATTGATGGGATCAGCTGGAACCTTCGTTGTAACCGACGGAGTGCCACGTTATATATATATATATATATATATAATATATATATATATATCATTGCACTCTGATGTCTATATTTATTTTCTGTATACGTGTGTATATATGCATGGATGTATGTAGCAGGATCAGTCGTATGATGACGGTAACATGCAGTTTGTTAGTTTCTAGCATAAGCACCTCTTCTACTAAGAACTGCGAGGATGCGATCATTGATTGATAAAATTTATTTAGCCCTGCGTAACATACAGTTCGTCCCATATCGATATTAAACAGAAATTTCCGATGACAATTGCTATACAACTCCACTTCAAAGGCATCGAACCTTACTTGTAATGCAATAATCAAATCCGTAAAAAATATGTACGGAAAAGGTCACTAAGTAATACACTTGTTTCAAATACAACATCGTATGTAGATTACGTAGCATTTCGTATATGTCTTCACGTCAGATGCATACGACATTGTACTTGAAAATAATGCCTCGTGGAGAGGAATTCAAAATCAGAGTAATAGGAAAAAAGGAACAAAAAAGGTTCTACGTGGTGATGTACTATCGTTTTATCATTTTATTCCCTACTATCATTTTATTGCTTCAGCTATTTTCTAATGCCCTTCTGTCTCGTATATCTTAACTCGTTCTACTTATATGTTTCCATGCTTCATTTTTTATATGCCTACGGCTTTATCGTACTTAAGTGTGCATGTATGTGTTTTTTGTATCTTCATTAACATGTCTGTTTAAGTTTCTTTTCCTTTTCCCACTGTTCCTTATTTCTGCCATCATTTTAATTAACTTCCAGCGTTATTATACGTGAAGGTATATTTGGCTTTGTGCGTGTTATTGCATACATCTAATATTATACATTTATCTAGAGATCGTTCGATCGATTCCGTTTGCATGATTCCCGGCTACGTACTTGCACCGATATTCTACTCGTTTATGATTGTGTTCGTTGTCATATCACTTGTTATGATATGTCTACGCTGGTGAGACCCATATTGGAGTACAGGATTCAGGCCTCTTCTCCTTACCTCCTCAAAGATATACATCATCTCGAAAGAGTCCAGAAGCTGGCTACCCGCATGGTTCTTGGTCTCAAGCATTTGTCTTATAAAGAAAGGCTGAAGACTCTCGACCTTTATTCTCTAGAAAAACGACGACGCCGTGGTGATCTCATTCTCGCTTACAACTTCATAAGCGGAAAGTGTAACCTCTCGAAAGAGCTGTTCTTCCCTCCTGCTCCAGAGCGTCGGCTGCAGGGCCACTCCGAAAATCTCTATCTGCGACGATTTCATCTCAATCGAACGCGAGGGGCTTTCTCCGCCCGGGTTGCGGATCCGTGGAATAAGCTGCTGGACGAGATAGTGAGGATGCCGACGACCGCTCGGTTCAAAGTCTCTCTTGACCAGAAATGGCCTGAACTCTTTGCATGAACACCCTCCCAGTACATAACTCCATGTCCCCCTACATGGCCTTGCTTTTGCTTTTTGAGCCAAAAAATTAACTTAACTTAACTTTCCATATGAAGCAATTGTACTCGTTTTACAATTTACGCCAAAGTACATTTGTACCTTAACTTATATTTTTATTTATTTATGTTTTGTATGTGCGTACATAAAAAGTAGTTGGTACTTATTTGCATGTTTGGGTCAGATGTATATCGGAAAATATATATTATGCATTTTTTAGTGAGTGTATGTGTGTGCGTGTGTGTGGGCGTGTGTGTGCATGTATTTTTGTTTAGATATATTAATATTTGTGTACAGATGGTATATGTTTTGTATGCGTACTTCTACATAGTTTCCCTCTTTTTGTGTTTAAAACAATGTTGCCATGTGTGTAACCATATAAGTAAACATACATTATTAGCTTACTCTGTCCTTTCTACATTCTTTGTCAATTTTTTTGTTTTTTTCCTTCTTCCCCCCTTCCCTGGTTTCCCCGTAAAGTTTTGATGACACTGTTTTATATCTCAAAAGTATTCAATGCTCTGGTCTCCCAGCATTGACGTCACAGATACATTAATGAGATGATAATCTAATGTGAATGCTGCGATAATTTGAGTATGCTGATAATAAAATGAAAACACACTTATTCAATATTAAAAGCTAATCATGTGTAAAATGCATGCCATTCGATTTTAACTGATTCTTATCTCCATTCCTTTTTTCTGTATATTTTTGTTTTCTTTGTCTTGAGAAAGGATACCGTACACTAACAGACATGCAAAATATTGCTTAACATGCATCCAAAGTACTTTTTGAAACAAGTGTAGTGCGTGTGTGTGTGTGAGTGTGTGTGTGTGTGTGAGTGTGTGTGTGTGTGGTGTGTGTGTGTGTGTGTGTGTGTGTGTGTGTGTGTGTGTGTGTGTGTGTGATAGTATGTACCAATAAATGAACCGTTCTTCATGAGACACTTTTTCTTCAAACGGCCATGGTATTTGCATGTTCAATCCATTGGGCCTTGCCGAGTGCTACAATGATAAACTCTTTCGATGTGCCGCTATGAATGTCGCAGAGAAATTAAAGTCTTGTTTAAAAATTGAGCCATAGTGATTTTTGATGATATGGAGATAAAATATAATGCGAATTACCATTCTATATGGGATATTTGATCCAAATATTACAAGTTTTTCACTGCAAGCTTTCAGGTGAGGAACGTAATTTTCAAAGTTGGATATGAATTTGTAGCAAGAAAAATGAAACTAAAACTTTCCGAACTGAAAATGTTCATGTTTTCCATCAACACCAATATCTCAGTTAAGACAGGAGAGATAAAAATCATGCTGTTTGCTTGTTCATTATAACCGAGAAAATGAAAAACTATTAAAGTGTCAAAAAATGTTCTTAAGTAGAAACGTTCAACAGCATCCATTCAACGTTTGAATAAAATTATCCGTGCATATAACATAAATTTTCTCTTGTGTAGATAAATTAATTTATGATTTTTTTTTTATTTTACTTTTGTGCTAGATAAGGATTCAGAGAAAAATTTTCTATCTCATGTGGACAATAAAAAGCAAATTGCTATTCTTTGTGAAGTGCGTACAACTTTCTCAGAAATCCATAAGCTCGTGATAGGGATAAAGATCATTATTTTTCTGTCACCAATACAGAAGTTAGGTTTCTACTTCCTTTCTTTTACATAAAGCATAAACTACTGCAAGTAAATATCATAAACACCTGAAATCCTTATTTCATCATGATATGAAGAAAAACCTGTTTCTGATTTCTGGCTTCACAAAATATAACTATAATCAAAAATTACCTTGACAAAAAGATACAAGAATCCTGGTTTTAACTCTAAAATACGTGTTACGCAGCCTCTTTTAAACAACAAAATCATTACCAGTCAGCAATTTCGTTGGTAAAGGTATAAGGTTTAAGCCATCAACAACTGCCTTGCAATACCTAAAGTTGTTATAAATAGGTAACCTAAAACTATTGCAGGTAGATCACATAAAACTGTTACAGATTTATTCTTCGCTCTGATAAATTAATCGTAATAAAATAATGAAATCATTTTTCAACATTATAATGTTCCTGACATTCATGCGAGTGTACCAAAAACTAGTGAGGTCAAAGTGCAGGTCTGCATCCCATATTGAGTTTGTATTAGGAACACAATTGTTGCCATAAATTTGCCATCGTTGATCAACTCTGGGAAACCTTGAAATATGAAAGATCAGAACTGATATTTCATGGTAGAAAATCATATATGATATCTTGCCAAACAGATTGAGCAAATTAAGGAAAACTAAGGGACATGCTATTGCAAACTAGCTGGTAGAAGTGTTTGTCTACTTTGTTTTTGTCCTTTTATGAACTTTTAAGGTATATTCATTATAAACTTTGGTACAAGACAAGCAATACAGGGGAAAGGGCTGAGTCGATTACACCGACCCAAGTGCTTAACTAGTATTATTTTATCAACCCCGAAAAACTTGATGGCAACGTCGACCTCGATGGAATTTGAACTCAGAAGGTAAAGAAGGACGAAATGCTGCTAAGCATATTGCCCGGTGGGAAAACGATTCTGTCAGTTCGCCGTCTTAAACTTTTAATATGTATTAACACAGTTATTACCAATAAAATTGATATGACTCAAGTGTGTACAAGTGGCAAAACATCTTTGTTGAGGTATTATATTATGATATGGCTCATAAATTATTTTTTCAAAAAACTCTACGTCCAATGGAGAATTTCTACAACGTCCATAGTTAAGATATTGTCTTTGTAATATTGTGGCCCCTGAGTCGATTCCACTATGTTGCATTTGGGGAAAGTGCATTGTATTTTTATCCTTGAGACGATTAACATCTTGCGAGAGAAATGCAGTCGAGAAACCATACGTTTATACTTACTTAGTAACAGTCTTAATGAGCAAGTTTGCTTAATGCAAAATATCAAAATACTGATGATTGCAGCTAAACACACACTTAATGGATTAATGTTGTAAACTGCAAAGGATGAATATGCCAGGCTTCAATCTCCTATTCAAAATGTTCGTACCAAGTTGCCTTGTTACCATGAACTCTGTACTGTTGCAATTAACGATTAATACAAATTGCTACAATTTCTGCTGCGTTTTCATTAAATTTAGAGCTATATCGATTTCCGAATATAGTTACTCATTTTGTCTTAAACAGAACACTCTGGAGTAGTTTCAAGTTGAAATATCTCCACTGTGTTGTATAGAGGATTGAAACGTCAAGCTGTTGAAATATGCCATAATATTGGAAAGGAAACGGAACCGCAAGCAGAAATTGCTCAAGTTAACGCCAAACGAAAACTCAGCAGATTAACATTGTGAATCAGGTAAGCAAAAAAAAAATAAAGGAAATCAGTCGTATAGTAAAAGTCTTTTGATATAATTACTCAAACAGCTGGTAGCTTTTATGGTCATTTTAATCATTTAACAAATGTTTCAATTAAATGACAATAATATGTATCTTTTACGATGCTGAAGTTGCCATTACTACAAGTCTTTATAGATATTAAGTACAATGTTGTGAACATACACATAAGTTATGTATGAGCATATAGTCATTTAATGTGATTTTAGTATAATATTTTAAGTAAATTTATGGAATCTGATGGATAATTTTCAAGAATTGACTGTTTCAGATGTAAAGCAGCACTGTTCCCGTGCAGATCTGCCGATTATATTTGAATGAAGTAGTTTCCTGTTTGAAATAGGCATCTTCCTCTAACTGGGTACTATAATCTACAATTTGAATTACAGTTTTTATCAAGCACCTACAATTCGACACTTAGCTGCTTGTATACTCATATGAAAATGTTCTTTCAAGTTGCTACGACAAACGCTGTCTTGATTTCATCAAACATTCTAAAGTCGTGTTAATTTTATTAATTCAATCAAAGACACTGGCATAGAAACTCGTTAATATAGTCGAACATCGTTTATAGTTCCTTGTTAGTTCGTCTGGAAGAAAAGAGAAATTGTCGGTAACAATCTATTCCGTAAAGTATTGTTAATCTAAAGAGAGACGCCTAGAGGGCGCCATATTTCCTGTGCTTTACTTTGACCAATCAAATGTTACACATAAGTTCGCAGAGATTATAGAATGTTAACACGTTACTAAAATGTCATTGAATCAAGCAAGCCAGGTGAACATACATCGTTTGCTTATAATGACAAAGAAAAACCTCGTTTCGAATCGAAAACCTCCTTCCGGTAACATCTAAGACACTAGAAGCCAGTTGTTAAGATAATGCGATATTAATTTGACGATCCTACCCATTCTACGATTCCATTGTCTCTGCGTGGCTTGGGTGGCGATAATTTATGTGAAGCCAGTTTAAATGTTTCCTGGAATACTTTTATTACCATACGAATTGATTCATAGCCTAGGAGGGGTTTATTTTAATTACTCGCAAGAGAGTGATTTCTTCTAATTCTTTAACCGTCTCCTAATTGACAATCGCTAATATATCACCGCCACCAATTAACTATATGACTGTTTCTTCTTTTCTTTATCGTTCTGTTTTCTTTTATACTTTATGTCTAAATGGGATAGAAGATACTTACTAGATGAGAGACTTACGTTTATTCTATTGTGAATTAAATACACTATCAAAAGTGACGCTAAATATTACTCAATAAGTAATTAGTATACGGGTAAAGAATATTCAATTAACTGTGAAGTAATTCACATCTGTAGTCAATCTATGCATTTCATTTATCATATATTTACTGAAATTGCTCCAATGATCTTCACTGCCGTGGAGCCCTTCGCTATCGTAGCCATATGCTGGCAGATAGTAATATAAGACAATTTGAACATGGGCTATACGGTTTCCTATTTCTTCACTCCCCACAAGGGGCTAAACACAAAGAGACAAACAAGGGCAGACAAACGAATTAAGTCGATTATATCGACCCCAGTGCGTAACTGGTATTTATTTAATCGACCCCGAAAAGATGAAAGGCAAAGTCGACCTCGGCGGAATTTGAACTCAGAACGTAGCTGCAGACGAAATACCGTTAAGCATTTCGCCCGGCGTGCTAACGTTTCTGCCAGCTCGCCGCCTTCAATGGACCATACGGTTTCCACCATGCATAACAAAAGTCTGAAACAAATGTAGAGTTTAATTATAATGCCAGCTTGTTTGAGAATATTTCATATTCTAATCAGAGAGATATCCTGGAGAAGTTTTATATCTTTATGATACACAATTCGGGAACGGGATGTAACATTTATAATCGAACAATATATTTTTCCATTGGGAAGGCTCCGACTTCCACTTTTTGCCTTTTGCATTTAACCATCATACCTACTTAGATCTCACATAATTAGACGACCGCGAACCATCAACACTTCGTTTAGTTGTTGAATAATATTTTAACACCATTAATAAGTGCATTATGCAGAAATTTATCATGTTTCATCTTATGAAACACAAAAGAGCAGATTTTTAAGGAAGGAAAACGGAATGATTTGCTGAATATTCCTTTGCTGCGAATAATAGCGACGTAAAGCAAATTCATTTTAAATCTAGAACCTGACTGTAACAAGCATTGGTTTACTAAAAACGTTCTTGCTTCATTGCTGTGGCTGCACAGGGGAATTATTGCCAACTCGATAATATCTAATATCATTCGTGGTCCCATTCTATTTTTTAAACGTTACTTTTGAGCCTTCTAAGTCATGTTTGTTATGCTAACACAGTTGCCTAGTTTTAAGGACCAGTACACATACTGGTTAACGTCATACTGAACATCAAAAAGCTTCAAATCATAGAGCATATGTGGATCTGGTAATATTGGTTTTGATATCTAAAAATAATCCGAAGTCATGTGTCTATTAACCATATAGCTACCACATTAATTTAATCGATCATATTTTTATAGTTATATTTAATAAAAAAGTGTTTCATTTTCTACTCGCAGCTTTTGGGAGTCGACGAAACGGATGTAAATTCATTATAAAAATAGGCTTCCTGTTGAAGATCATTCATATATGTCGAGTAATTAACTTCAATTTCAACCTTCATTGTGTCCCACCAAGAGGAGTGAAAATTAAACATAGCTCGTTAATTGACGACTGGCACTTTTGTACATTTCCATAACACAATCCCGCCGGATCTATCACACTACGAAATAGAACATTCTGGTCTCTGGAATGGATTAAAATATAAAGCCCCGGTAAAATACTTGAAATTGTGATTTATTTGCTAGCCATCACGATATGTTTCACATGACCATTTCCTTTTTAGTGCTCAGTGCGAATTCATTTAAACGGTGACATGACATTTCATTGTTCGCAAAAAATAAAACTGCATATTCCATGTTGCTTACGTTTGATGACGTCCTGTACCCATATATGCATATGTATATACATGTATATGTAAGTTTGTACATATATGCATGTATATATGCATATAAATGTGTGTATATATATATATACACACATACATTATGCTACTGTGTGAGTAATAAAGATATGTGTAAGTATATAGTTCACATGTGCATATTTGTGTTTGAGTGTAGGTGTATCTCTATACACTGGTCTGTGTGTCTTATTCCATCGAAGCTAGAATATGGAAAAGTTTAATTCACTGAAAATTCTGCATACTGTGGATTTTGCTTTATATTTTGAAAAATGCTTAAAATATTCATAACAATATCATTTGTACACACATAAACACACAAGCACGCATATACTTATATACATACATATATATATATATATATATATATATATATATATATATATATAATATATATATATATATAGTCGCATGTCTATCCATCTCTGTGTTTATGAAATTACAGGAATACAAAAGAAAAATATTATTCATGCAAACGGATTTGCAGGTGTGTAGTGACACGGTTGATTTTTTTAATATATAAATTACATTGATGAAATAAAGTAAAAACTTACGTAAACAAATAATTCAAAATTCTTTCTTTCAATTCTATATAATGCTAAAAGGTGTGATGATAAAAATCTTTCAGAAAAAAGAAAGTAAATTACTTTTAATTTTCTTAACCGTTCTTTTTTTTTCCTTTCCTATTTGCTTATTCGGTTGTTAAGTAAAAATTCTGCCATATTTTATCTTTAATAATATGAAAATAAATGGTGCTACTGCGGCTACTACTACTACTACTACTACTACTACTACTACTACTACTGCTGCTGCTGCTGCTGCTGCTGCTGCTGCTGCTGCTGTGCCATGAGGATAACAACAACAATAACGAAAATATTCAGAAAGGCAATAATAATAATAATAATGATAATAATAACAACTACAAAAACAGCAACAATAATAATACTTACATTTTTTCTTGAGCTTCGGCAAAAAGAAAAAAAAAGGCGTTGTGAAGAAGGAACGTGACATCAGACATTTCACGCAATTTCGGGAAGAAAGCTGGTAATATTAGACTTTATTATTGATATTTACTGAAAACTGTTCTTTTTTTAAATTTGTTCACTTTCAAAAAGAAAAAGAACGACTGCAATTGAAATTTCCAAGAATATATTAAGAAAATTAACCAAGAAGCCTTCGGATTTGCTTGTTGAACCATTGAATAGAAAACACCTACGAACGCACAAATATACATATTTGCAGGCACACATGCATATATATACTCACAGATACAGAGTTATATATGCATATACACGTACATATTGAAGTGCGTGTGTTGGTGTGTGTGAGAGTGTGTGTACGTGTGTGCGAATACATGCATATATGTGTGTGAATATATATATATATATAAACACAAATATATATAAAGATGTATATATATATATATATATATGAATATAAATACAGTATATGTATATATATGTATGTGTATACATGTATATATATGTATATATATATATGTGTGTGTATACGTATATTTATATATATGTGTA